>NC_057806.1:92848415-92960915 GCF_018294505.1 Triticum aestivum | reverse complement strand
AAAGGATTTCGTGAGGATGAGCACGATACCCTATGGTTTGAAGACCGTGTTTTTGTGCCCAATGACCCGGAGATCAGGAAGTTAATTCTGCAGGAGGCCCATGACTCACCATATTTGATTCACCCAGGAAATACCAATATGTATTTGGATTTGAAGGATACTTTCTGGTGGACCGGAATGAAGAAGGATATTGCGGAGTATGTAGCAGTTTCTGATGTATGTCAGAGAGTAAAAGCAGAGCATCAGAAGCCAGCAGGATTGTTACAGCCATTGCCGATACCCGAATGAAAGTGGGATAAGCTAGGCATGGATTTTATTACAAGTTTACCCAGAACTCGTTCAGGCTATGACTCGATTTGGGTTGTAGTCGATCGTTTGACAAAGGTAGCTCATTTCATCCTAGTGAAGACTACTTACACCAGTGCTAAGTTGGCAAAGATATACATGACCAAGATCGTATATCTGCATGGAGTAGCAAGGAGCATTGTATCAGATAGAGGAACCCAGTTTGCTTCAAAGTTCTGGAATCAGTTGCACGAAACCTTGGGTACCAGGCTAGAGTTCATCACAACTTTTCATCCACAGACAGATGGACAGACCGAGAGAGTCAATCAGATTCTGGAGGATATGCTGAGAGCTTGCGCGCTAGATTACGGATCTAGTTGGGACGACAATTTGCCATATGCAGAGTTCTCTTACAACAACAGTTATCAATCCAGTTTGAAGATGGCCCCTCTCGAAGCCTTGTACGGGAGGAGGTGTAGGACCCCATTGTTGTGGGATGAAGTTGGAGACCGCGAGTTGTTTGGACCGGATTTGATTAAGGAGTCTGAACAGAAGGTGAAATTGATTCGCGATAGGCTCAAGGTAGCCCAGTCCAGGCAGAAGAGCTACGCAGATTCTAAACGCAAGGAAATAGTTTACAAAGTTGGAGACCGAGTTTATCTTCGAGTATCTCCACTTCGCGGAGTTAAGCGCTTTGGAGTTAAGGGAAAGTTAGTGCCACGTTTTGTAGGACCATACAAGGTTTTGGAGCATATGGGAGAAGTAGCCTACAAATTGGAATTACCCGAAGGATTGTCATGAGTTCACGATGTATTCCACGTTTCCCAGTTGAAGAAGTGCCATGTAGAGATGGCTGATATACCGCTGAGAAATACAGTGTCGCTGGAAGCGATTCAGTTCGACAGTGATTTGACCTATGAGGAGAAACCAGTCAAGATTCTTGAGTATGCCAGCCAAGTCACCCGCAGCAAGGTTATAAATTTTTGCAAAGTTCAGTGGAGCCACCACACCGAGGATGAAGCCACCTGGGAGCGAGAGGAAGAACTGCTGAAGGACCACCCTCACCTATTTTCTAGCCAACCCGAATCTCGAGGGCAAGATTCATCTTAAGGGGGGTAGGTTTGTAACATCCCAAATTTTCAATTTGAAATGTTATACATTAGATCATCACTGCATATCATATTTTATTTGCTTATGGGTTTGATCCTAAGAAATTCTACGCAACTCAAGGACCCTCGGAGAGAGTTGGGGATTTCATTATTTTCATATTTGAGTTTTCTCAAATTTTGAAAATAGGATCATTTGATTTTATTTATTTTATCTTCAATTATTTCTATTATAAAAATATGAGAGAGGGAATAAAATGACTTTCCCAAAATAAATAAATATTGAGGATTTAATAATAAAATCAATAAAAATTGGGGTTTTCTCGCTATTTTATTTGAATTTAGGAAAAATGCGCGTTTTTCAAAATTGCATTTAGGCCCCAAATAAATGTTCATCTTGTCCGGCTAGATTTTAGAAGCTGGGAAATTTTGTTTCAGGATTTTTGGAGTCCATTTAGTATTTCTTTTATTTGTTTTTCTGCGTGTAATTATTTAACAAAAATCGCGCGAACCGACTTTGGACCGTGTTCGACCAGGATTCCGTCTGGCCGAGCCTTTATAAGAAGCCGCCCCGAGCCCGCAGCCCAACCAAGTCGCGCCGCGCAACCCTAACCCTAGCCCAAGCCGTCGCCCGTACTTGGATTATCATGTGAATCTCATCATGTTACTCTAATTAATATTGTTGGGTTTTAAAGATGATGCTTAATTGGGATTGAGAGGATGTCTATCTTCTCAATGTTTAACAACTACCATGATAGTTAAATAAAATGTATTCCTTTGCAGTAGGGAAAAATTGGCTTTATGCAAAAACTGTAACCATAGAGCTTTCCACCAGCCATATATGCATGTAGTATAGCTTTATTCTTTCATTACTCTCTATGTGTTACTTTGCCAGCATATTCCATGTGTTGACCCGTTTTCGGGCTGCAACATTCATGTTGCAGACTTTTCAGACAACGAGTAAGGTGCCTTTAGGTCGTGGTTCTATACTCAGTGATGCCGTTGGAGTTGATGGACTCGCTTATCTTCCAAGCCTCCCGCTGTTATCATTATTAGATGGCCTTAAGCCATATTTATTGCTATAAGTTCTCTTTTGAGACATTTGATGTAATAAGTGTGTGATTGCTACTCTATTATAAATTCTTCAAGTACTGTGCGTATCAGTATTACTGATCCAGGGATGACACTGATGCACAAAGATCAGACTGGTTGAGGTCTGGTCGCTACAAATATCTTGCTTCATCTTGGACCACCAATACTTCTGACGAATGTCTAAGTACATCTTGGTACTTCCCGGATGAATAGAGAGAGGGGTGTCATGCGCTTCTTTCATCACCTTCTCTGTCATAAGCTCGAACCGGGGTACGACAATGCGATCTCTGAAGTATAAGGTTCCATCTTCACCAAGTGAGAAATCTCTTGATTTCTCTAAGGCAAGATCCTTTTTCATCAGATCAACATGAGCCTCTTTGGCTTGAGCAGACTTAATTGCTTTCAGAAGAGTTGGTTCCAAGACAAGGTTATTCAGAGAACCCTGTGGAACTAGTTGGAGGTTCAGTTTGCATAGCTCTTCATAAAGGCGGGGTTGAGCCTTGTAGACCATGTGGTTATTGCAATAAGACTTACGACTCAGGGCATCGGCCATTACATTAGCCTTACCAGGGGTATAGGGTATACCGCAGTTGTAGTCAGCAATAGCTTCCATCCATCACTGCTGACGGAGGTTTGGATCTGGCTGAGTAAACAAATACTTCAGACTCTGATGATCAGTGAAGATCTCACAATGATTACCGAGAAGGTACTATCGCCATAGCTTCAATGCATATATAACCGCAACAAGCTCAAGGTCATGAACTGGGTAGTTCTCTTCATGAGAACGCACTTGATGAGAGGCATAAGCAATCACTCTGTGCTCTTGCATTAGGACACAGCCTAATCCTTAACGTGAAGCGTCGCAATAGATGACGAAGTCCTTACGAGAATCAGGGGGAGCAAGCACTGGGGCAGATGTCAGCTTGTCTTTGAATGCCTGGAAACTTTCCTAACATTTGTCTGTCCAATCGAACTTAACACCTTTGTGAAGCAGATTGGTCAGTGGCTTGGCGATCTTGGAGAGAAGTTCTCGACGAAGCGGCGACAATAACTGGCAAGTCCGAGAAAGCTTCTGACTTGCTTGACAGTCTTTGGAGGGGTCCAGTCAAGAATAGCCTGAATGCGCTCTGGGTTGACGGCAATACCATCTTTGGAGATGACATGACCAAGGTAGGTGACTTCGGGTAACCAGAATTCGCACTTGGAATACTTGGCATAAAGTTGATGTTCTCGAAGCTTCTCTAGAACAAGTCGAAGATGTTCAGCATGTTCTTTTTGTTCTTCGAATATACCAGAATATCATCCAGATAGACTACGACGAACTTGTCGAGGTAATCCATGAATATATAGTTCATCAGACGAGAGAATGTAGCTGGAGCATTGGTTAAACCGAATGACATGATGGTGTACTCGTAAGAACCATAACAAGTGACGAATGCGGTCTTGGGAATATCCTCTTCATGAACACGGATCTGGTGGTAACCCAACCTCAAGTCGAGTTTAGAGAATATTGATGAACCAGCCAGTTGATCATACAGATCATTGGTCCGAGGAAGGGGATATTTGTTCTGAATTGTAGCTTGGTTGATAGGACGATAGTCTTGAACCAAACGGTTCGTTCCATCCTTCTTCTTCACAAAGAGAGAAGGTGCTCCCAAGCAGAGGAACTTGGAAGAATGAAACCACTGCAAAGAGATTTGTCGATTTCCTCCTTAAGTTCAAGGAGTTCATGAGGTGGCATCTTGTAGGGTCGTTTGGCAGTAGGAACGGTGCCTGGTTTCAAGTCGATGACGAACTCGACAGCCCGGGCAGGAGGTATTCCTGGAAGTTCTTCTGGAAAGACGTCTAGGAAGTCACAAACAACTGGGATCTTTTCAATTCCCTCAAGAGGTGCTGCGTTCAATGCATTCAAAGCATAAAGTCATGCTTTGGCTTTTTGAACAATCTGAGCATGGTAGCTTACTATCTCATCGGAAGGATGTAGGAGATGAACGACTTTGGTGGGACAAACGATAGAGGCAGTATGTGCTTTCAACCATTCCATTCCTAGAATGAGGTCAATGTTGGAAGACTCCAGAATAATGGGAGAAACATGAAATTCCAACCTTTCAATTTCAACGGGGACATTGCGACCAATCATGGTAGTTCGACACTGACCCACAGGGGTGCGTGCCACTATCGGAGTGTTCATGGGCTCGCGTCGAATATCGTGTGCATATGCAAAATTTTCTGACATGAATGAATGTGATGCTCCTGAATCAAATAAAACATATGCTGGTACTGAATTAACAAGGAGAGTACCCATCACAGTAGCAGGCTGGTCTTGAGCGTCATTCAGATCAACATGATTAGCCTGACCACGACCATAAGGTCTGGCATTGTTGTTGTGGGGCTGGTTGTTACGGCCAGTTGAAGGCAAAGCCAGCTGGTTCCTTTTCTGATTGCACTCTTTGGCAAGGTGACCTGGACGGCCACATCTGAAGCACATACCATCATTGGGATTGGTAGCAGGCGCTTGGGGTGGTGCAGTCCGAAGAGGCTGCCTCATTGGCGGAGGAGGCAAACGCGAAGCAGCATAGGACTGTCTTGGTGTAGGTGCAGTTGGACGATACATGCTGTGGGGAATCCATATCCGACGCTTCTGTGTTGACGGGCCCGAATATGAGCCAGCGTCACGGCTGCGCCTAAGGGATCCCTGGTGTTCCTGAAGACAAGTCTCAACCTGAATAGCCTTGTTCACCAAGGTGGCGAATTCGGCAAAGTCATGAGCAAGCAGTGCTAGCTTAATATCAGGGTGAAGTCCATCACGGAACTTTTCTTGCCAACGAGCATCAGTTGCAATGTCTTCTTCAGCATAACGAGACAAGTCCAGAAATTCCCACTGATAAGCATCTACAGTATTGTTGCCTTGGGTGAGGTTGCGGAACTCGCGCTTCTTCTTGTCCATGATTCCTTGAGGAATGAAGCGGGCACGGAAAGCAACTTGGAAATCCGGCCAAGTGATGACCGTTCCAGCAGGCAGGGTACGCCTATGGCTGTCCCACCATTGAGCAGCGGGACCCTTCAGAAAGAAAGATGCAAAGGTGACATAGCTAGCAGGGGCCACACTAGCAGACTCCATCTCATATGTGATGTCGCGGAGCCAGTCATCAGCATCAAGGGGTTGAGTTGAGCTGCGGTAAATAGTTGGGTTGAGACGCATGAAGTCCTACAGAGTTACTGGGGTTGGCTGTTGATTCATGTTCGGACGAGAAAACTGAGCCATCATTCCTTCCATGAACTGGCGGTTCAGCTCAAATTGTTGCATCATTCCAGTAAAGAATTCGGGCGGTGGTGGATCGTTGGCACCACGGCCACGACCAGCGGGTCTAACCATCCTGCTAACATATAATAGGGGGTAGTTCAGCATTGAGCATTTTTAAAAACAAGGATCATTCATGATGAGACATGCATAATGAAAGAGGTACGATGGATACCACTTCGTTGTCACCATGACGGTGTGGGTACTATCCAGAATACTATTCTAAGGAAAACTATGGCTTATCCAGCTTTGGGTGAATGTGGTCACGGGATCCTAATGTTACAGTTAGTAAAACCATTTTAACCCGAATAGAAGAAAGATCAGAGTCCCAGAGTATAGACGAGGAATAAAAGATCCTAATACCACCCATATGGTGACGTGGGCCCGTAAGACACACAGCCATGTTAGTAAAAGATTTTGTACTGACTAGACTCAACTTCGGCCAAGGAGTTGGAAAGGGGGATACCTACAGACAGTCGGCTCTGATACCAACTTGTGACGCCCTCGATTCAATCGTACACTAATCATACACACAAATGTGTACGATCAAGATCAAGCACTCACAGGAAGATATCACAACACAACTCTAGACATAAATTAAAATAATACAAGCTTTATATTACAAGCCAGGGGCCTCAAGGGCTTGAATACATAAGCTTGAATACACAAGAGTCAGCAGAAGCAACAATATCTAAGCACAGACATAAGTTAGACAAGTTTGCCTTAAGAAGGCTAGCACAAAAGCAACAACGATCGAAAAGGCAAGGCCTCCTGCCTGGGAACCTCCTAACTACTCCTAGTCGTCTGCGGTCTTCACGTAGTAGTAGGCATCCTCCGGGTAGTAGTAGTAGTCATCAGTGGCGTCGTCTGGCTCCTGGGATCCATCATCTGGTCGCAACAATCGGGTATGGGGGAAAAAGAAGTAGCAAAGCAACCGTGAGTACTCATCCAAAGTACTCGCAAGACTTACATCAGATCTAAACTAAGTATGCATCTGTATCAAAGGAATGGGTTGTATCTGTGGATTAAACTGCAGAATGCCAGAAGGGAAGGGGAAAGCCTAGCCTATCGAAGACTAGCATCTTCAAGCATCTTGCAGCATATAGAAGAGTACAGATCACCATAATGTAAAGTAGTAGTGTTATCAACCTCGGCCAGAGATCCTTTCTCGACTCCCAGCGAGAAAGCAATCCCAGAGCCATACTATCCAAGTGTCATCACAATCCAATTCTCATCACCATCCAGTTCTCATCACAAGTATCCAGTTCTAGTTGTATCGATCGGGATACAACTCCAAGTGTCCGTTACCGTAAGACAGGCTATCAATAAATGTTTTCTTCCCTGCAGGGGTGCACCAACTTACCAACCACGCTCGATTAACTCCGGCCGGACACACTTTCCTGGGTCATGCCCGGCCTCGGCCAAACAATACGCCGCAACCCGACCTAGGCTTAATAGAAAGGTCAGCACGCCGGACTAAACCTATGCCCTGAGGGGTCATGGGCCATCGCCCCGGGAACTCCTGCACATTGCGTGTGCGGCCGGTGAGCAGACCTAGCTACCTCCTGAAAAAGGCAGGAGCTTACCAGTCCAACCCGGCGCGCGCCGCTCAGTCGCTGACGTCTATTAAGCTTCGGCTGATGCATACGACGCAGAACGCCCATACAATGCCCACGTGATGGTTAGTGTTATCAGGCCAGAGGCCCCTCGGATCAAATATCCAAATCGTAGTGGATTAGGAATGCGCAGTAACAAGCAGAGACTCATGAAAGATGTGACCCCGTCGCCCCGTCTCAAGTACTTGCGGCAAGGGCTAAGAATGCCCGGCCACGCCTCGTAAGTATCTCGCGGGCACCTTCCAGGTCAACCCGACTCCACATCACTCACTATTAAGCTCGCGCGGGTACCCCTCAGGGCCGACCTGTCCTTAGTAACATGGTTCAGTGTAAATTCATAGTAACCATAGTAACTGTGTGTCTAACACCAAGGGGAAAACCCGAGGAATCACCCCCGGTGAATTCCACTCGATGTAATCATCAAGGTGGACGTAAGAGGATCCACCCTCGAGGTTCACACTTGAGGGGTTGCATGACAGAGCCGTATCGGAAGTGGTTAAGGAGGAAATCACCCTCGATGACCACAACCGAATAGTTACACTACAGAGATCTCTTCGGGAGTGACGTAAGAGGTTCCACCCTCAGCACTCGATAGTAACTCTGCAGAGTCATACACTACGGGGGTGATGTGCGGTGCCGGGGCCTGGACGTCGATCACGTTGATCGGGTCATTGAACATAAAGCGAGGCAACTGGGACAAGGTGGGGTCACTGATGGATCACTAACCAACCTATACTAAGCAGTTTAGGATAAGCAGGTAAGGTATGAAAGCAGGTAACAACAACAGGCTATGTATCAGAGTAGGATCATACAGAAAGCAGTAGTAGTTCTATTGCAAGCATGAGGGAAAAGAAATGGACGATATCGGAATGCTCAAGGGGGGTTTGCTTGCCTGGTTTCTCTGGCAAGGAGGGGTCGTCGTCGACGTAGTCGATCACAGGGGCAACATCGGTTTCGGGGTCTACCGGAGAGAAGAGGGGGAAGAAATAGTAAATACAGAGCAAACAATGCATCACAAGGCATAACATGATGATAGGCAGAGCTAGGGTTTCCCTAACGTAGTACTACATGTTGCAGATGGAGGGGATAAACATCCGAGGATGAATTCCCGGCGTTAGGCGGATTCTGGACAGATGAAAGAGAGGGGACGGTTCCATGTTCAGCATGCTAGGGGCATGTGATAGGTGAATGGACCGCGCATTTGGATTCATTGGATTTTTCTGAGCAACTTTCATATAGAAAACATTTTCATCGAAGATACAGTTTATTTTCTATGATTTTTCACAGATTAAAGCAATATTCTGGAATTATTAAAATAATAGAAAAGAGAATATGACGTCAGCATGACGTGTTGATGATGTCAGCAGTCAACATACACGCTAACCAGGTCAAACCTGACCAGTGGGTCCTACATGTCATAGACAGAGGGCTAACAGTGGGTTATTTTAATTGAACAGGGGTTAATTAGCAGTTGGGCCCCACATGTCAGTGAATAATTAGTCTAACATTTATAAAAACGTTTAGTCATCCTAATTAGCGGACGGGGCCCACAGGTCATGCACAGTAACTGCATTGACCAGAGTCAACGTGGTCAACTAGGGCGCCGGGGCCCACTGGCAGCCTCACTTGGGTGGGCCCCATAGGGCCACATCCGTGCCAGGTCAGCACGGCGGCCAGAGCAACACCGGCGACCATTGGAGGCGGCGGCGACGCATGGGATTCGTCCCCCGTCGTCCGGTTGACACGCTCGAAGGGGTTTGTTTGGTCGAGGACGATGAGCCGCATCGAACTGGGTTGGTAGCCGGGCCGGGGGCGGCCGGAGACGGCGTCGGCGACAAGCCGTGGCGGCAGTGGTGTTCGGGCCTCGTTCGAAACGCGGCAGGAGCGGCCTAGGGGTGTGGTTGGGGCGGTGACTGGGTGCTGTGCGCGTCCTGGAGCACGCCGGTGACTTGCGCTGGGGCTCGGGAGCGTGCACGACGCGCGGGCGGCGGCCATGGCGGGCGGCGGAGTTCACCTCCGCGGGGACGGCGACGGAGCGCACTAGAGCGTGAGAGAGAGGGAAGGGAGCGATTCGGAGGCTCACCTAGCGGGCACACGGTGGCCCCGTGAATGCTTAGGAGCAGCAGAACATCGTCGGGGAAGAAGGGGATCGCCGGCGACCCGAGGAAGACGATGACGTGGTCGGTGATGCAGAGCTCCTCGACTCCTTCCAGCGGCTCCAGAAGATGAGGGAGTCCACGACGATGCCGACGAGCACGGCCAGGACGCGTCGAAGGCATGGTGGCCGCAGAGATGATGAAGACGCAGCAGTGACGGCGCTCAGAGGAGAGGGAGAGAGCTCGAGAGGGGATCTGGTGGGGAGAGGGAGAGGCAGAGAGAGAGGGAGCAAGTGGGAGAGATGGGTGGAGGCCGAGGCGTCGGGGCGGCCTTGTCCTCTCCCGTGTCGTCGACGAGGTGGTGCGGCGCCGACCATGGGCGGGAGTGCCCTGTAGTGGCTGAGTCCGAGGAACAGGAAGGAGGGTGAGGCAACCAGTGCAGGGAGTTGGGCCGTGGGGGTTAGGTGGGCTAGCTCAGGTGGAGGGGTGGGCCGAGGCCCACGGGGAGTCAGGGGCCTTCTCTCTCTCTCCCTTTACCTTTTTTTAAAGCTTTTCTGTTTTAGCTATTTTAGGCCACTTAGGAATTTTGCAAAAATGTTGGTTCACCACCAATATTACCAGAAGAATACTTTCCACATGATGAACATTTTAGTTTTCATGTCTGAGCATTTTGAATTTCACTCATAATTTGAAAATGAATTCAACTGGAATTTTTTTTGAGAGAGGAGACAATGATGATCAAACACTTATTTAGTAAAATGATTAACTTAACCCCAGGGGTTACTGTAGCATCATTACACCGGGGTGTTACAGATATAAACCTCATCTTTTTATCCTCGATGGCAACAATACAATACGTGCCTTGCTGCCCCTGCTGTCACTGGGAAAGGACACCACATGATTGAACCTAAAGCTAAGCACCTCTCCCATTGCAAGAAAGATCAATCTAGTAGGCCATACCAAACTGATAATTCAAAGTGACTTGCAAAGATAACCAATCATACATAAAAGATTTCAGAGAAGAATCAAATATTTTTCATAGATAAACTTGATCATAAACCCACAATTCATCGGATCTCGACAAACCCACTGCAAAAAGAGTTACATCAAATAGATCTCCAAGAAGATCGAGGAGAACATTGTATTGAGATCCAAAGAGATAGAAGAAGCCATCTAGCTAATAACTATGGACCCGAAGGTCTGAGGTAAACTACTCACACATCATCGGAGAGGCCATGTAGTTGATGTAGAGGCCCTCCATGATCGATTCCCCCTCCGACGGAGCTCCGGAAAAGGCCCCAAGATGGGATCTCTTGGGTACAGAAGGTTGCGGCGGTGGAAATAGGGTTTTGTGGTGCTCCTTGATGTTTTAGGGGTATATGGATATATATATAGGAGGAAGAAGTAGGTCGGTGGAGCCACGAGGGGGCCACGAGGGTGGAGGGTGCGCCCAAGGGGGGTAGGCGCGCCCCCTGCTTGGTGGCCTCCTCGTTAGTTTCTTGACATCCACTCCAAGTCCCCTGGATCACGTTTGTTCCAAAAATAACTCTCCCGAAGGTTTTATTCCGTTTGGATTCCGTTTGATATTCCTTTTTTGCGAAACACTGAAATAGGCAAAAAAACAGCAATTTGCACTGGGCCTTGGGTTAGTAGGTTAGTCCCAAAAATAATATAAAAGTGTATAAATAATACCATTAACATCCAAAACAGATAATATAATAGCATGGAACAATCAAAAATTATAGATACGTTGGAGACGTATCAAAGGGGTGGGGGCGCGGCCCCCCTTTCCTTCTCCCTCTCCTTCCTTTCGTTCTTTCCTACTCCGAAAAGGAAAGGGAATCCTACTAGGACTTGGGAGTCCTAGTAGGACTCCCTACACTTGGCATGCCCCTAGGAGGGCCGGCCTCTCTCCCTCCCTCCTTTATATACATGGGCAGGGGGCACCCCCAAAGAGACACCAAGTCTTCTCTTAGCCGTGTGCGGTGCCCCCTTCCATGGTTACACACCTCGGTCATATCGTCGTAGTGCTTAGGCTAAGCCCTGCGCCAGTAACTTCATCATCACCGTCGCCACGCCATTGTGCTGACAGAACTCTCCCTTGTTCTCAACTGGATCAAGAGCTCGAGGGACGTCATCGTGTTGAACGTGTGCTGAACACGGAGGTGCCGTACATTCAGTACTTGGATTGGTTGGATCATGAAGACGTTCGACTACATCAACTGTGTCACTAAACGCTTCCGCTTTTGGTCTACGAGGGTACATGGACACACTCTCCCCTCTCGTTGCTATGCATCTCCTAGATAGATGTTGCGTGATCGTAGGAATTTTTTTAAATGCTGCATTACCCAACAGTGGCATCTGAGGCAAGTCTATGGGTAGATATTATATGCACGAGTAGAACACAAAGAGTTGTGGGCGATAATAGTCATATTGCTTACCAGCAACGTCTTACTTTGATTCGACGGTATTGTTGGATCAAGCGGCCCGGACCGACATTACATGACCGCGTTCATGAGACTGGTTCTACCGACGTGCTTTCCACATAGGTGGCTGGCGGGTGTCTATTTCTCTAACTTTAGTTGAATCAAGTTTGACTACGCCCGGTCCTTGTTGAAGGTTAAAACAGCACACTTGACAAAAAATCATTGTGGTTTTGATGCATAGGTAAGAACGGTTCTTGCTAGAAGCCCGTAGCAGCCACGTAAAACTTGCAACAACAAAGTAGAGGTTGTCTAACTTGTTTTTGTAGGGCATGTTGTGATGTGATATGGTCAAGACATGATGATATATAAATTGTTGTATGAGATGATCATGTTTTGTAAAAGTTATCGGCAACTGGCAGGAGCCTTATGGTTGTCGCTTTATTGTATGAAAAGCAATCGCCATGTAATTGCTTTACCTTATCACTAAGCGGTAGCGATAGTCGTAGAAGCAATAGTTGGCGAGGCGACAACAATGCTACAATGGAGATCAAGGTGTCAAGTCGGCGATGATGGAGATCATGACGGTGCTTTGGAGATGGAGATCAAAGGCACAAGATGATGATGGCCATATCATGTCACATTTTTTGATTTCATGTGATCTTTATCCTGTATGCATCTTATTTTGCTTAGTATAGCGGTAGCATTATAAGATGATCCCTCACTAAATTTCAAGATATAAGTGTTCTCCCTGAGTATGCACCGTTGCTACAGTTCATCGTGCCGAGACACCACGTGTTGATCGGGTGTGTCAAGCTCTACATTCACATACAATGGGTGCAAGCCAGTTTTGCACGTGTAGAATACTCGGGTTAAACTTGACAAGCCTAGCATATGTAGATATGGCCTCGAAACCCTTAGACCGAAAGGTCGAACGTGGATCATATAGTAGATATGATCAACATAGTGATGTTCACCATTGAAAACTACTCCATCTCACGTGATGATCAGACATGGTTTAGTTGATATGGATCACTGTTCGCACACGAACACGTCACTGTTGAAAGTGCAACTATCCCTAGGTGGTTTTGGTAATTCATAACAACATATAGCTCATTGAGCTAATTCTATTCCAAGATGATTATTTCAGGAAAGCTCAATGATTGGCATGGCATGGATGGTGAAAGTGGAACCCTCAAAATGCTAAGGACAAAGGATTGTCTCAAGCTCAAAAGCTCAAGACTCTTCATTTTATATTTTAGTGATCCAAGATCACATTGAGTCTTTAGGAAAAGCCAATACTATCAAGGAGGGATGAGGTGTTGCTTAATGAGCCTCTTGCTTCATGTGCTTAGTGATATGCTCCAAAACCCTCAACTACTTTCACATATCCACATATGACCTAAACCCTAAGCCAAACTCGGTCCTACCGATTCTTTCTATCCGGCGCCACCGAGTTTCACTTGTCATAAGCCACTGCCAAACCCTAGCAATTCGGTTCTACCGATAGGGATCTCGGTCTCACCGAGATGGGATTGCAAACTCTCTGTTTCCCTTTCGTAACTTTTCGGTCTCACCGAAAGAGCGAATCGGTCCCACCGAGATTGCAATGTAAATTCAGTGTTTCCTTTTTGTAACTTTTCGGTCTCACCGAAAGAGCAAATCGGTCCCACCGAGTTTGCCTGACCAACTCTCTGGTTAGCTAATTACCAAATTCGGTCTCACCGAGTTTGTGTAATCGGTCTCACCGAGATTACGTTATGCCCAAACCCTAACCATATCGGTCCTACCGAGTTGCATGTCAGTCCCACCGAAAATCTCTAACGGTCACTAGGTTTACATTTTCGGTCCGACCGAGTTTGTTGATTCGGTCCCACCGAGATTGGAAAACTGTGTGTAACGGTTGGATTTTGTGTGGAGGCTATATATACCCCTCCACCTCCTCTTCATTCGTGGAGAGAGCCATCAGAACACATACACAATTCCAACTCATATGTTCTGAGAGAGAACCACCTACTCATGTGTTGAGACCAAGATATTCCATTCCTACCATATGAATCTTGATCTCTAGCCTTCCCCAAGTTGCTTTCCACTCAAATCTTCTTTCCACAAAATCCAAATCCTATGAGAGAGAGTTGAGTGTTGGGGAGACTATCATTTGAAGCACAAGAGCAAGGAGTTCATTACCTACACACCATTTGTTACTTCTTGGAGAGTGGTGTCTCCTAGATTGGCTAGGTGTCACTTGGGAGCCTCCGACAAGATTGTGGAGTTGAACCAAGGAGTTTGTAAGGGCAAGGAGATCGCCTACTTCGTGAAGATCTACCGCTAGTGAGGCAAGTCCTTGTGGGCGATGGCCATGGTGGGATAGACAAGGTTGCTTCTTCGTGGACCCTTTGTGGGTGGTTGCTTCTTCGTGGACCCTTCGTGGGTGGAGCCCTTCGTGGACTCGCGCAACCGTTACCCTTTGTGGGTGGAGCCCTCCGTGGACTCGCGCAACCGTTACCCTTTGTGGGTTGAAGTCTCCATCAACGTGGATGTAGGATAGCACCACCTATCCGAACCACGGGAAAAACATCCGTGTCTCCAATTGCGTTTGAATTCTCCAAACCCTTCCCTTTACATTCTTGCAAGTTGCATGCTTTACTTTCCGCTGCCAATATACTCTTTGCATGCTTGCTTGAATTGTGTGATGATTGCTTGACTTGTCCTACAATAGCTAAAATCTGCCAAGAACTAAAATTGGGAAAAGGTTAAGTTTTTATTTGGTCAAGTAGTCTAATCACCCCCCCCTCTAGACATACTTTCGATCCTACAAGTGGTATCAGAGCTTTGGTCTCCATTTGCTTTGATCTCCATAGCTTTTGGTGGTCATAGCCTTGGTTTCACAACCTAGGAGAGTATGGCGTCTAGCGAGGGAAATTATCACCGTAGAGGTCCTTACTTTGATGGTACTAATTTTGCTAGTTGGAAGCATAAAATGAAAATGCATATTCTTGGACATAACCCCGCCGTTTGGGCTATTGTGTGTGTTGGTTTGCAAGGTGACTTCTTTGATGGGAAAGAACCAAACCGTGAAGCTACCGCGGATGAGTTGAAGATGTTGCAATACAATGCTCAAGCTTGTGATATTCTCTTCAACGGATTGTGCCCCGAAGAATTCAACAAAATCAGCCGTCTTGAGAATGCAAAGGAAATTTGGGACACTTTGATTGATATGCACGAAGGTACCGACTCCGTCAAGGAATCCAAGTTGGATGTGCTTCAAAGTCAACTTGACAAGTTCAAAATGAAGGATGGTGAAGGTGTCGCTGAAATGTACTCTAGGCTTGCTCTCATCACAAATGAGATTGCCGGCTTAGGAAGTGAAGAGATGACCGATAGATTCATCATCAAGAAGATTCTAAGAGCCTTGGATGGAAAATATGATACCGTGTGCACATTGATCCAAATGATGCCCAATTACAAAGATCTCAAGCCAACGGAGGTGATTGGAAGAATTGTTGCTCATGAGATGTCACTTAAGGATAAAGAGGAACTTCACAACAAATCAAGTGGTGCCTACAAAGCCTCATGTGAAGCCCCTACATCATCAAGTGAGAAACAAAACTTCAATGAAGAATTGAGCTTAATGGTGAAGAACTTCAACAAGTTCTACAAGAGTAGAAGCAAAGATAGAAGCTTCAAGTCAAGGTCCTACAATGACAAAAGATCTTCTAGTCGAGAGCGAAACTGCTACAGTTGTGGAAGACCCGGACACTATTCCAATGAGTGTACGGCTCCCTACAAGAGAAGAGAAGATTCTCCAAAAAGAAGAAGCAAAGAATCACCACCAAGAGAGAGAAGGAGTAGAGATGATCGTTATGAACGAAGATACTCACGGAGAAGCAAGGATTCGGAAAGGAAGGAAAAATCATCAAGGAGCTACACAAAACGAAGACATCAAGCTCATGTTGGTGAATGGGTATCCGGCTCCGACTCCGACAGCCACTCCGAGAGAAGTTATCACTCCGACTCCGAAGATACTCAAGATGAAGGTGTTGCCGGTCTAGCACTTGTGTCAACCAACTCCTACGACATATTTGACTCACCAAATGAAGGAATTGGAAGATGCTTCATGGCCAAAGGTCCTAAGGTAACACACCCCGAGTATGTTGATTTCAATAGTGATGAAGATGACTTGTTAGGTGATGATTTGCTTGTTGACAACTCTAGTGATGAATACTATGATGAAACGTCAATTAATCATGCTAATCAAGATAAAACGAATGACAATGATAAGGAGAAGATTGAGGCTCTAACTAAAGAACTAAACACTCTTAAGTTAGCTCATGAAACTATCTTCGAAGATCATCGAGAACTTTTAAGAGCTCATGAGAAATTACGCTTTGAAAAGCTCAATCTTGAGCAAGAGCATGAGTTCTTAAAAGCAATCAATGATGATCTCCGCAAGAAAAGTTCTTCTTACATTGCCAAGCGTTTACTCTTATCCACTTACATGCCTCAAGTCAAGTCTAGTAACAAGAACAAGAAAGATTCTTCCTCTAGCAGTAACAATGATCATGCTAAATCCAATATTGTTGCTTCTAGTAGTTCTCTTGATTCCACTAATGATTCTCTTAGCCAAGTTACACTTGAGCAAGAAAATAGCTTATTGAAGGGAATTATAGAGAAAGGAGTGTACAAAAGCCTTGCCGGGAGTAAGCAATTCGAGGAAATTGTGCGCAAGCAAGGAATGCACCGGAAGAATCAAGGTGTTGGTTTTGAACGAAAGTTCAATGCCAATGGAGTTGAGTGGGAAGAAGATCAATACCCCAAGACAAAGTTTGTTCCTCAACAAGAGAAGTATGATACTTCTTTCAAGGGGACACAAGCTCAAGATGATCTTCCACCACAAGACTACAAGCAAAAAGGCAAGGACAAGCTTCAAGAGGAAATTGATGCATTTGAAGAAGCTCCTAAGACCTTAGTCAAGTGGATTCCCAAGACTACTTCAAGTTCCACTTCATCAAGTACGACTACAACTCCAAGGATTCCCATCAAGATGGTGTGGATCCAAAAGAAGAAGAACTAGAGAGTTCTTGAGGGTGACTCCGCCAACATACTTCACTCTTATCATTTTGGCAAGAACAAGTGCAATCAACTTCCACATCTTGCACTAGTTCAAGGAGTCACAAACCCTCTTGTTGGTAAGACAAGGGACAAGGTAACCTAAAAGTTTTCATGGACATCATCTTGTGTGTGCATCACTCTATGTCTATGGATATCCTTGTTTGTTCCTTGTGGGACTAACCCATGTAGGTATTGAAAGTGCAATTCACTCAAATGGATAGCTCCAAGTGATCTACATCAACATTGAGCATCCACATCTTCAACATCTACATGAAGTCATCATCGACAAAACCCGAGGTTAGTTCATCCCTCTAAGGGGGGATATCACATCTAGGGGGAGCTTTACTCTAAGACTTGAGCTAAAGCAACTCTAAAGATGTGAACACAACAATGCTTTATGTAAAAGTGGTAACCCCACTTGAGCTTAAACGATGAGTATGACCTATGATCAAGTGTTCTCACTTGACTCCTAAGTCAATATACTCATATATAGATGACCTTGTCATCGCAAATTGCTTGATAGATGCTAGAATTGGTTGTGCATGCCTTGTCACATATTTCATTTGCCATCTTATTGTGTGAGCATGCTGGTTGCATATTTTACTCATTCGAGGACATCCACTTGTTGTTTTGATTGTTTGGTTTTATTTCCTTTTGCCAAGTGGATGGACAAGAATGCCTAAGAACCTCCTCTAGCTATCTATGCTTTTCTCGTCTCAAACTCTATTCATGCTACATCACAAAATTTGATCAAGTCAGATTCGAACCACTCTGTGTGAGGAGCGCTCGGAGTCCCCGATTCGTCATAGACTTAAACTTCCAAAACCTCTTTATGATTCTCGGTCTGACCGATACCCCACTTTCGGTCCTACCGAGATCATTAAGTTGATCTAGGTTTTCGATCTCGGTGCAACCGATTTGAACCTTTCGGTCACACCGAGTTTCAGTAACTGCTTGCAGTTATGAATCTCGGTGCCACCGAGTTGTTCCACTCGGTCACACCGACAGGGTCGGGCTATATATAGTCACGGGCAAAAATTTGGAAATTTCTCCGAACCCCTTCGCCCGCGCGATAGCCTGCTCTGCCAACGTGGTCTCCGGATCGTCTCCTCGCCGCCAGCCGCCTCCAGTCGCTGGTCTCCATCGCCGTCAACGGAATTCTACCCCGCCGTTGCCGCCGTAGCGAGTCTCCGCCGAACTAGGGTATGGACTCGATCTTTGTGCTATTCCCCAATCCGATTCTTAGCACATTGTGATCATCATGATTCTTGCCACGATTGAAACACTCCTATCCAGTCAATGCGCTCGTAGATTAGGTTTGATTCGAAAATTTTAGGGTTAGGTTTCCGCCGAAACCATCTCGGACCCACCGAGTTGAAAAACTCGGTCCCACCGATTTGGCTTATGCCATTGCACAAGTGAGACTCGGTCTGACCGAGAATTACTTATCGGTGTGACCGATTTTGGAACTTTGTGAAACCCTAGCAGTCTCGGTGCCACCGAACTATGACTCGGTCTGACCGAGTTCACTAGTTTAAGTGCCAAAACTGCTTCGGTATCACCGAGTTTAAAAATCGATAGATCCGAGATGATTTCAGTGGGAAACTAAAACTAAGTTTTTGGATCATTCTTTTGCAAAAATCTCTGCATTTTGTGATGCTCATCTATTCTACCTCATCTATAAACTATTCACAGGGTCAGCAGACAGCTTGTTCATCATGTCAGATCAGAGTGACAGCCAGAATGTGTCAGAACAGCAAGTGCACATGAGTGAGGGCACTAGTCCCTCCAGCTCTTCAGATGATGGCAGCAGGAGTACCCCAAGCAATCTGCCTAAAGCTGCCACCAGACAGAGGAACAAGAGAACTTCAGATTCTGAGGATGAAGATTATGTGGGAGAAGAGGAAGCAACATCAAAGAGAGTTGAGTCAGCTCAAGGCACAAATCCAGGATTGAAAATCAAAAGGCCAGCAGGTAGGCAGCCTATGCCAAAGGCTAGAGCTTCAACCAAGATTTCTGAGAAGCCCACTCCCTTAGAGCCAGTTGCTGCTGAAGGCAAGAAGAGGAAGGAAAGGGTCAAGAAGACCGTAGCCAGAGTGTTTGGAAAGGCTTCCATCATGGAAGAGGAAGAAGAAGAAGAGGTTGCTGCACCAGCACCTAAGGCACCTAAGCTTATGGGTGATGCTATCAGGACAGGGGCTGCCACATCTAAGCCCAAAGAAGCACCCAAAGCTGCCTCCAAGCCCAAGTCTGCACCAAAGAGAAATACAAGAAGCATCCCAGCAACTGAGAAGAACAAGGCCCCAGTGCCTGAAGCTGCAGAAGAAGATGATGAAGAGCAAGTACTCAGAAAACTCAAGCCCAAGATCCCAGACCACAACGATGCTCATCCTGTGGCTGAGGATATGAAGCTCAGGAGAGACTTAGGGCTGAGGAAGTGGAGAGAAGCAGATCCGTATGCTTCAAGGAGGAGGACTGTTGTGGATTACAGATTTCACACCAAGGAACAGCAAGATTTCTATGAGACAGTGCTGCTTGATAAGAAGCCCATAGTTTGTGACATGAGATGGGTTGATTGGGAGTACATGAAGGAAAATGAGGAACACTACCCTGGAGTGTATGACAGCTTTAGTGCTTGTGGAGTTGCAGACTTTGTTGGGCAGAATCTCACAAAGTGGAACGCGGAGCTTATCATGCAGTTCTACTCCACATCACATTTTTATCTAGATGGGAGGATTGTATGGATGTCAGAAGGAACCAGATATCAGTCAACAGTTGCTGAGTGGGCACAGCTCATCAATGCCCCAGAGGAGCATGAGGATGACTTGGATATTTATGCCAAGAAGAAGATGGACCACAACTCTATGTCCAACATGTACAAGGAAATTCCAAATGAGGCACTTAATACTTTCAAGTTTGGGTCTGTGCATTATCTTCTGTCAGGGCTGCCAACCATAAATTGGATACTGAGGCACACTCTCTTGCCCAAGTCAGGTGATCACAAGATGATCAGAGGCCACGTGATCAATTTGCTTCATGTATTTGATGTACCTCAGAAGTTCAAGGTGATGAGCCTCATAGTGGAAACTATCAAGAGGACTGCAGCAGACCAGAAGAGGAGTTGTGGATATGCCCCACAAATTCAGGAGCTCATTAACTCCAAGATGGGCACGGGCATATACTTATTGGACAAGGAACACCTGCCCATCCGTCCAGATTTTGAGGAAAATCAAGTTGTGATGACTGAGAATGAACCATCATCTGCCCAAGCACAAGCAAAGAAGGAGAAGGCAAGGAAGGAGAAAGCTGCCAAGATGCCAACTCAAGAGGAGGCATCTGAGTACTTCTTGAAAACCAAACAAGAGTAGCTTGGTTACCTGATTGCATCCACCCTGCGGATTGAGAAAGGACTAGCCACCCTAACTCAGAACCAGGCAAGCCTAGAGAGAATCATGGAACAAAAGTTCTATGACTTGGATGTCAAGGTGACAGAGATTCAGACTGCAGTGGAGCAGCTCCAAGATGACATGCAGGAGAGGAGAGGCAGGACTACAACTGATGACTTTGCTAGAGTGCCACGAGGTCCGAGGTCGTCTACAGTGCCAGTTGCTGACACCAGAACCACCACTTCTGCACCAGCTACAGCCTCAGTTCCACCAGCTCCAGCATCTACTTCAGCTCCAACTCCAGCGTCTACTTCAGCGTCTACGGAAGCCTTCGTCCTTGGAGTGATCCGGACTCCACCACCACCTGAAGATCAAGCCTGAGCGTCGATCTAGCACTATGCATTTTCTAGGAACTTTTTGGTAACTTGTTGCCGAAGGGGGAGAAAATGTATAGATCATAGGCTTCGAGAGAGAGAGAGTGTTGCTTTTTTCTCTCTTGCTTTATTTGGTGGTTTTTCAAACTTTGTTTGCTTTTGAGTGCTTGAGATACTACGTCATTATCGTGAGACATTGATGATCATGTGTTTGATCATAAGCTACACTTAATGCTTGCTTAATGCTATTATCTTATCTATCTTATGTGATCATTCACTATTCTTGGTGATGAGTGCATGTATTTCATTCTTATCATTTTAAGCGCTCCACCAAGATGTATGTGACATGGAAGAGTAACCCATGACTCTAACTCCTTGTGCATTTGCAGTCCAAAGCAAATTTTAAATATGCACAAATTTAGGGGGAGCTCTTACTTGTCACATACTTCTCAAAGCGACGATATATTTCATGCTTATTATCATTTGTCGAAGCTTTGATCTATATGTTGTCATCAATTACCAAAAAGGGGGAGATTGAAAGTGCAACTATCCCTAGGTGGTTTTGGTAATTCATAACAACATATAGCTCATTGAGCTAATGCTATTCCAAGATGATTATTTCAGGAAAGCTCAATGATTGGCATGGCATGGATGGTGAAAGTGGAACCCTCAAAATGCTAAGGACAAAGGATTGGCTCAAGCTCAAAAGCTCAAGACTCTTCATTTTATATTTTAGTGATCCAAGATCACATTGAGTCTTTAGGAAAAGCCAATACTATCAAGGAGGGATGAGGTGTTGCTTAATGAGCCTCTTGCTTCATGTGCTTAGTGATATGCTCCAAAACCCTCAACTACTTTCCCATATCCACATATGACCTAAACCCTAAAGCCAAACTCGGTCCTACCGATTCTTTCTATCCGGCGCCACCGAGTTTCACTTGTCATAAGCCACTGCCAAACCCTAGCAATTCGGTTCTACCGATAGGGATCTCGGTCTCACCGAGATGGGATTGCAAACTCTCTGTTTCCCTTTCGTAACTTTTCGGTCTCACCGAAAGAGCGGATCGGTCCCACCGAGATTGCAATGTAAATTCAGTGTTTCCCTTTTGTAACCTTTCGGTCTCACCGAAAGAGCAAATCGGTCCCACCGAGTTTGCCTGACCAACTCTCTGGTTAGCTAATTACCAAATTCGGTCTCACCGAGTTTGTGTAATCGGTCTCACCGAGATTACGTTATGCCCAAACCCTAACCATATCGGTCCTACCGAGTTGCATGTCAGTCCCACCGAAAATCTCTAACGGTCACTAGGTTTACATTTTCGGTCCGACCGAGTTTGTTGATTCGGTCCCACCGAGATTGGAAAACTGTGTGTAATGGTTGGATTTTGTGTGGAGGCTATATATACCCCTCCACCTCCTCTTCATTCGTGAAGAGAGCCATCAGAACACATACACAATTCCAACTCATATGTTCTGAGAGAGAACCACCTACTCATGTGTTGAGACCAAGATATTCCATTCCTACCATATGAATCTTGATCTCTAGCCTTCCCAAGTTGCTTTCCACTCAAATCTTCTTTCCACAAAATCCAAATCCTATGAGAGAGAGTTGAGTGTTGGGGAGACTATCATTTGAAGCACAAGAGCAAGGAGTTCATTACCTACACACCATTTGTTACTTCTTGGAGAGTGGTGTCTCCTAGATTGGCTAGGTGTCACTTGGGAGCCTCCGACAAGATTGTGGAGTTGAACCAAGGAGTTTGTAAGGGCAAGGAGATCGCCTACTTCGTGAAGATCTACCGCTAGTGAGGCAAGTCCTTTGTGGGCGATGGCCATGGTGGGATAGACAAGGTTGCTTCTTCGTGGACCCTTTGTGGGTGGTTGCTTCTTCGTGGACCCTTCGTGGGTGGAGCCCTTCGTGGACTCGCGCAACCGTTACCCTTTGTGGGTGGAGCCCTCCGTGGACTCGCGCAACCGTTACCCTTTGTGGGTTGAAGTCTCCATCAACGTGGATGTAGGATAGCACCACCTATCCGAACCACGGGAAAAACATCCGTGTCTCCAATTGCGTTTGAATTCTCCAAACCCTTCCCTTTACATTCTTGCAAGTTGCATGCTTTACTTTCCGCTGCCAATATACTCTTTGCATGCTTGCTTGAATTGTGTGATGATTGCTTGACTTGTCCTACAATAGCTAAAATCTGCCAAGAACTAAAATTGGGAAAAGGTTAAGTTTTTATTTGGTCAAGTAGTCTAATCACCCCCCCCCCTCTAGACATACTTTCGATCCTACAAGTGGTATCAGAGCTTTGGTCTCCATTTGCTTTGATCTCCATAGCTTTTGGTGGTCATAGCCTTGGTTTCACAACCTAGGAGAGTATGGCGTCTAGCGAGGGAAATTATCACCGTAGAGGTCCTTACTTTGATGGTACTAATTTTGCTAGTTGGAAGCATAAAATGAAAATGCATATTCTTGGACATAACCCCGCCGTTTGGGCTATTGTGTGTGTTGGTTTGCAAGGTGACTTCTTTGATGGGAAAGAACCAAACCGTGAAGCTACCGCGGATGAGTTGAAGATGTTGCAATACAATGCTCAAGCTTGTGATATTCTCTTCAACGGATTGTGCCCCGAAGAATTCAACAAAATCAGCCGTCTTGAGAATGCAAAGGAAATTTGGGACACTTTGATTGATATGCATGAAGGTACCGACTCCGTCAAGGAATCCAAGTTGGATGTGCTTCAAAGTCAACTTGACAAGTTCAAAATGAAGGATGGTGAAGGTGTCGCTAAAATGTACTCTAGGCTTGCTCTCATCACAAATGAGATTGCCGGCTTAGGAAGTGAAGAGATGACCGATAGATTCATCATCAAGAAGATTCTAAGAGCCTTGGATGGAAAATATGATACCGTGTGCACATTGATCCAAATGATGCCCAATTACAAAGATCTCAAGCCAACGGAGGTGATTGGAAGAATTGTTGCTCATGAGATGTCACTTAAGGATAAAGAGGAACTTCACAACAAATCAAGTGATGCCTACAAAGCCTCATGTGAAGCCCCTACATCATCAAGTGAGAAAAAAAACTTCAATGAAGAATTGAGCTTAATGGTGAAGAACTTCAACAAGTTCTACAAGAGTAGAAGCAAAGATAGAAGCTTCAAGTCAAGGTCCTACAATGACAAAAGATCTTCTAGTCGAGAGCGAAACTGCTACAGTTGTGGAAGACCCGGACACTATTCCAATGAGTGCACGGCTCCCTATAAGAGAAGAGAAGATTCTCCAAAAAGAAGAAGCAAAGAATCACCACCAAGAGAGAGAAGGAGTAGAGATGATCGTTATGAACAAAGATACTCACGGAGAAGCAAGGATTCGGAAAGGAAGGAAAAATCATCAAGGAGCTATCAGAACACATACACAATTCCAACTCATATGTTCTGAGAGAGAACCACCTACTCATGTGTTGAGATCAAGACATTCCATTCCTACCATATGAATCTTGATCTCTAGCCTTCCCAAGTTGCTTTCCACTCAAATCTTCTTTCCACAAAATCCAAATCCTATGAGAGAGAGTTGAGTGTTGGGGAGACTATCATTTGAAGCACAAGAGCAAGGAGTTCATTACCTACACACCATTTGTTACTTCTTGGAGAGTAGTGTCTCCTAGATTGGCTAGGTGTCACTTGGGAGCCTCCGACAAGATTGTGGAGTTGAACCAAGGAGTTTGTAAGGGCAAGGAGATCGCCTACTTTGTGAAGATCTGCCGCTAGTGAGGCAAGTCCTTTGTGGGCGATGGCCATGGTGGGATAGACAAGGTTGCTTCTTTGTGGACCCTTTGTGGGTGGTTGCTTCTTCGTGGACCCTTCGTGGGTGGAGCCCTTCGTGGACTCGTGCAACCGTTACCCTTTTTGGGTGGAGCCCTCCGTGGACTCACGCAACCGTTACCCTTTGTGGGTTGAAGTCTCCATCAACGTGGATGTAGGATAGCACCACCTATCCGAACCACGGGAAAAACATCCGTGTCTCCAATTGCGTTTAAATTCTCCAAACCCTTCCCTTTACATTCTTGCAAGTTGCATGCTTTACTTTCCACTGCCAATATACTCTTTGCATGCTTATTTGAATTGTGTGATGATTGCTTGACTTGTCCTACAATAGCTAAAATCTGCCAAGAACTAAAATTGGGAAAAGGTTAAGTTTTTATTTGGTCAAGTAGTCTAATCACCCCCCCCCCTCTAGACATACTTTCGATCCTACAAGTGGTATCAGAGCTTTGGTCTCCATTTGCTTTGATCTCCATAGCTTTTGGTGGTCACAGCCTTGGTTTCACAACCTAGGAGAGTATGGCGTCTAGTGAGGGAAATTATCACCGTAGAGGTCCTTACTTTGATGGTACTAATTTTGCTAGTTGGAAGCATAAAATGAAAATGCATATTCTTGGACATAACCCCGCCGTTTGGGCTATTGTGTGTGTTGGTTTGCAAGGTGACTTCTTTGATGGGAAAGAACCAAACCGTGAAGCTACCGCGGATGAGTTGAAGATGTTGCAATACAATGATCAAGCTTGTGATATTCTCTTCAACGGATTGTGCCCCGAAGAATTCAACAAAATCAGCCGTCTTGAGAATGCAAAGGAAATTTGGGACACTTTGATTGATATGCATGAAGGTACCGACTCCGTCAAGGAATCCAAGTTGGATGTGCTTCAAAGTCAACTTGACAAGTTCAAAATGAAGGATGGTGAAGGTGTCGCTGAAATGTACTCTAGGCTTGCTCTCATCACAAATGAGATTGCCGGCTTAGGAAGTGAAGAGATGACCGATAGATTCATCATCAAGAAGATTCTAAGAGCCTTGGATGGAAAATATGATACCGTGTGCACATTGATCCAAATGATGCCCAATTACAAAGATCTCAAGCCAACGGAGGTGATTGGAAGAATTGTTGCTCATGAGATGTCACTTAAGGATAAAGAGGAACTTCACAACAAATCAAGTGGTGCCTACAAAGCCTCATGTGAAGCCCCTACATCATCAAGTGAGAAAAAAAACTTCAATGAAGAATTGAGCTTAATGGTGAAGAACTTCAACAAGTTCTACAAGAGTAGAAGCAAAGATAGAAGCTTCAAGTCAAGGTCCTACAATGACAAAAGATCTTCTAGTCGAGAGCGAAACTGCTACAGTTGTGGAAGACCCGGACACTATTCCAATGAGTGCACGGCTCCCTATAAGAGAAGAGAAGATTCTCCAAAAAGAAGAAGCAAAGAATCACCACCAAGAGAGAGAAGGAGTAGAGATGATCGTTATGAACAAAGATACTCACGGAGAAGCAAGGATTCGGAAAGGAAGGAAAAATCATCAAGGAGCTATCAGAACACATACACAATTCCAACTCATATGTTCTGAGAGAGAACCACCTACTCATGTGTTGAGATCAAGACATTCCATTCCTACCATATGAATCTTGATCTCTAGCCTTCCCAAGTTGCTTTCCACTCAAATCTTCTTTCCACAAAATCCAAATCCTATGAGAGAGAGTTGAGTGTTGGGGAGACTATCATTTGAAGCACAAGAGCAAGGAGTTCATTACCTACACACCATTTGTTACTTCTTGGAGAGTAGTGTCTCCTAGATTGGCTAGGTGTCACTTGGGAGCCTCCGACAAGATTGTGGAGTTGAACCAAGGAGTTTGTAAGGGCAAGGAGATCGCCTACTTTGTGAAGATCTGCCGCTAGTGAGGCAAGTCCTTTGTGGGCGATGGCCATGGTGGGATAGACAAGGTTGCTTCTTCGTGGACCCTTTGTGGGTGGTTGCTTCTTCGTGGACCCTTCGTGGGTGGAGCCCTTCGTGGACTCGCGCAACCGTTACCCTTTTTGGGTGGAGCCCTCCGTGGACTCACGCAACCGTTACCCTTTGTGTGTTGAAGTCTCCATCAACGTGGATGTAGGATAGCACCACCTATCCGAACCACGGGAAAAACATCCGTGTCTCCAATTGCGTTTAAATTCTCCAAACCCTTCCCTTTACATTCTTGCAAGTTGCATGCTTTACTTTCCGCTGCCAATATACTCTTTGCATGCTTGCTCGAATTGTGTGATGATTGCTTAACTTGTCCTACAATAGCTAAAATCTGCCAAGAACTAAAATTGGGAAAAGGTTAAGTTTTTATTTGGTCAAGTAGTCTAATCACCCCCCCTCTAGACATACTTTCGATCCTACAACCGTGTACCTCCAACGCCGAGGGTGATGCACCGCAGCTCACGCCAAAGAGACCCGTCCGGAAGCGCGGTACGCAAGCAATCCGGCGGGTGCTTTTCAGGACCCAAAACCCCACGCGCCCGGGAGGGACCCCGTCTGGACGCGCGGCGGCTATGGGCTGCCCTAGGTCGGTTCACCCGCCCTTAGAGCCTCGAGGATCACTGCCCTTCAACGAATAACGAACGAAGAACGAGAGAGAAAGAACAAGGGAGAGATGTAAAACTAGGGTAAAAAGTAGATTGATTGTTCGATTGTGTGGTGTTATTCAACCGGCTGTCACCCCTTACATATATATAAGGCGGCTGGACTTTCCGTACAAGAAAAGGACTCAAATCCTGTCCAAAACATCAAAAGTTAACCTAATTCGGAATACGAGGGCCGGAACTTCCGGTCAGCCCGGAACTTCCGGGATAAAATTACATCAAGTATCCCTCTTGTACAACTCCTGCAGGTCGCACATGGCCTCGGATCACAATGGTCCAAAAAGCAAAGTTGTAGATCTTGCAATGGAGAAAAACTCTTCAGTTGATCACTTTTTCATCCGAGGTCATCTTGATGTCGAAATCGGCCTCGCAAATCTGCAAATAATATTAAAATTCCAGTTTTCGGGGCGCACCACGTGCAAACTTTCGATTTGGCCCGGAAGTTTTGCCCGGAACTTCCAGGCTAAAATTTTGCAGCACACTGTTTTGCCCCTAAATTATGCATACGAACTCCGATCTAGACGTTTTTTATATTAAAACCGATCGTTTCGATGAGGCGAAGACAATCCATGTAGAAACTTTTCTCATATAAGGCCATCTTGGGGGCGTAATCAGCCGAATAGTATTCTGAATGCAAAATCTGAGTACTTCAAACACAACTTTAGCTATAGAGATGAGACCGCATGGCTATGGCCCAATTATCAAAGTTTCTCCTTTTGACGATACGGAACTTTCTCACTTTGAACACTTCTCCATTTGAGGCCATCATAATTAAGTTCTTGGCCGTGCCAAAATCTGGTGTCAACACATGCCCCTTGTTTTTCGGCAAACTTGTGTGCCAAAAAATAACTTCCACGATGCTTTTTTTAAAGATGATGTCAACACTCCATCGTCCATTTTATGTGCTTAGGGCGATAATTCAATATCGGCCATTGATTTTAACTTCTTGTTTACATCATAACTTGGAACCGATTACCACCAATCGGCTTTAAAGAGATGGGAATGAACCCGTTCCTCGTAGCACTAAGGAAATAAAACTCCGAGAGGTCATGCCCTGTTAAGCAAGTAACATCGGGATGATTCCAATCCACCGATTCATCGGCCAAAGCAACACAAGCCGAATTATCCGCGTGAATGACTTCTACCTCATCATCGACCCATTGTATTAAGAATTGATGCATGGTAGATGGCACACATTGGTTAGCATGAACCCAATCGCGGCCTAATATAACATTATAGTTACCTTGCACCTCGGTGATGAAGAATGTGGTGGCCAAAGTTTTGCTTCCCACGGTGAGTTCCATGCACATCACACCTTTGGCCTCTGTCTTTTCTTTACCCTCAAACCCATTAAGTACCATATTGGTCTTCATCAATGCATCATCATCTAACCCCAACTTCTTGAAGACTGAGTAGGGCATAAGATTTACCACAGCACCACCATCAACGAGCATCCTAGCAACCGGCGATCCGTTAATATGACCTTTGAGGTACAATGGCTTCAAGTGTTTCACCGGTTCTTTTGGTTTCTCAAAGATAGCATTCTTAGGACCAAAATCTAGTTGGGCTACCTCCCCTTCTTCACCTATAGCACGAAACTCAGCAGGTAAGTAATACACCATATTAATATCCATACCTTCCCGAACCGCATAGATTCGTAATCCACCATCTCATCTTCATCCCCCAATGTGCATATTGGGCTTAAAGTCTCCTCAATTGAAGGGGGTGTTTCAGGTGATGTGGACGATGTAATAGGGGTCGCATCATCCTCTTTTGGTGGTGAAGGTGTTGCTGTAGTTAATGTAGAAGCATCTGTATTTTCTTTTTGTTTAGGCCTCCACACTTGTTTTGTGAGTGTCATGGGCCAAATTTCATGAAACAATTTGTCCCTTTGCTTTTCTTCTTTTCGCTCTACCTTCTCGTGGTTCCTCATATGGTGTAATCTCCTTTTCATGGTCTTAGTTAAACCGGGAGGACACCACTTAGGTTGAGTATATTTGAGATCCCTAGGTTTGGCTTTGCTTGGAGAAATTTTTGTTGTCCAATTAGCACCATAGCTCAAACGGCCTTGTTTGGGATAATAAAGCCTCTCGCGAGCAGGCCTTCTAGGTGCTGCCCACCCCATATGAAAAGCATAAGGAGCCATTGGGGGCTGCCCCCATCCTCCATTGAAACCTCCCATGTAATATGGCGCATAGGGGGGTTGTGACATCCATGGTGTTTGTGCCCATGACCCATATGGCCTTGCATAGCATCGAAACTCTTGTTTCGGAGGTGATCTTGAATGCTTTGAATGTCATGGACGATTAGAGCTAGAACCGGTCGCTTGACTTGCATATTTGGATAGCAACGTATCAAAAGTTGGCTTGATTTGCTTGAGCTTAGCTTCACTCTTTCCCCACTTGCCAACTACTGAATTTTTGGGCTTGATAAATTTAACATGAGTATCTTTTTGTACTGGTGGTTGCCCCCTGAGTGCAGGATTTTTTACGGTGATCCTCAATACTTCCTTGCCATCAGGTTGCTTATCAAGCACAACCTCTCGTCCCAAGACTTTGTCGCCCTCCTTGCCATTCTTGGGTTCACCAATAACAAGACATCTTTATTAGCAGATTCGGCTATGGTAGGCCGAATCAACATTTTCTTTCCCTCCAAGTCCATGGTGTTTATCGGGAAGGGTTGTTTATCAACTTGCATCTCAGCAAAATTAAATCGTCCATCATTAATGGCCGATTGTATCTGTCGTCGAAAAACATTGCAAACATTAGTAGCATGAGAAAATGAATTATGGTACTTGCAATAAGCACGCCGTTTTAGCTCCTCAAACGGTGGTATGGTGTGTGATATTCTAATCACCTTGTCTTGCAAGAGAGCATCAAATATTTTATCACACTTTGATATATCAAAATTAAACCTCATCTCCTCATCACAATTCTTGCGAATCAGCTTAAGAGCATTGCACATATAGGGTTTGGCCTTTGAGGACCAAACAAATTCAGTAGTATAGACATCAACCTCATCGTCTGAATTATCATCATTGTGTTCAACCATATGCATTCTAGGACGATCGGTTATAGACCTATGGACCTCTTTACTTCGACTCTCTTGGGCCAAAGCTTTTTGTAAGACTTGATTAATGCTCAAAAACTCATAACTTTCTAACCTCTCTTTAATGTGAGTTTTCAAACCATTAAGAACAAGATCCGCCAAGTCTCTCTCAGTTATCACTAAGCTATAACATCGGTTTTATATATCTCTAAATCTCTTGACATAATCAGTGACTGATTCATCATGTTTTTGCCTAACCGATGTAAGATGTGAGAACTTCAGCTCATTATCGCTGCTATAAAAGTGATCATGAAACTTTTGCTCTAATTGCAACCATAAGAGAATTGAATCATGTGGTAAAGCAGCAAACCATGAAAATGTGGTGCCAGTTAAAGACAAGGGAAATAAACGCACTTTCAACTCTTCTATGGAACCTGCTTCACCCAACTATGCTAGATACTGACTCACATGCTCCCAAGTTGTTTTTGTACCCTCACCACTAAATTTAACAAAATCAGGAACCTTATAACCTTGAGGGTAAGAAATTGCATCGAAGTGTTCAGGATAAGTCTTTTGGTATACACGACTCTTTACTTTCGGCTCGTTTCCGAAACTTTCTAGAAACATCTTATGCAAATCCTCCCTTAATTTGGCTAAAATTGGATCCGAGGTAGACGAAGATGTTTGTGGCAATGACATAGGAGCAACCTGAGTATTAGCTAGTGGTGCAACTTGTGGGATGGGCGTCGAACCATAATTTGGCGGAAGACCAAACATGCTTGCGCCTATGGGTGGTGTTGGGGATATTACTACTGGGCATAAACCGGCCTATCTGGGCAGGATTAACTTCATCAGTAGTTAAGCAGGTTAAAGCCCATGAAGATAGATGAGGGCTCAAGACCCATAATCGGTTGAGAGCCTATAGCCGTAAACCGGCATGAATATGTAACTTGTATTGTAAGTTAGGAATAAGTAGAGACCAAACCGGACACATCTATGAGCCGGTGTTGGGACTCTGTAAACCGACGGGCGTCACCCATGTATATAAGGGGACGAACCGGCGGCGGTTCAAGGACAACAGACACAACCTGAGACATAGGCGAAGCTTGTTTGCTCCCTAGTCATCAAAACACCCATCAATTCCATCACAACTAGACGTAGGCTTTTACCTTCATCGAAGGGGCCGAACTAGTATAAATCCTCTTGCGTCCTTGTGTCCGCTTTAACCCCTTCAAGCTAACCCGTCGCGATGGCTCCACGACTAAGTCCTTTCTCTAGGACATCTGCCGTGACAAAACCACGACAGTTGGCGCCCACCATGGGGCTATCGCACGATGGTTTCCGGTTCTTGGAGGGCCGCTTTGAAGGACTCGAGGGCTACGCTATAGGCAGTTGACTAAGAGTCGTCGCGGCAAGCTCTACATCGACGACGCAGGCTGGGGCCCCGAGGCCGGCTCAATTGAGTATGGGTACCGGGTCCCCTTTGGTAGCATTCACGTTTACATTGGCAAGATCGGTGAACCGGGCCCTGAGCCGGACATCTGCACCGACCTCGTCGAGACGGCTCAGCGTGCGCGATCCGCCCGGGTTAAACCAGCCATGAAGCGTGCCTTCGTGGGAATGATCCATGGAGGGAGTTATGAGGACGGATCGGAGCTTCGCGGGGCGACTGCCGTTTGTTCCGGTGACGAATCTTCGACCGGAGAAACCGAATCTCTTTATCAGCTACAAGATGGCCGGATTGAGAGCTGTTCCGATGGTGACAGTATTCCGGACCCCTCTAATCTGCCTAACCGAGTTGGGATATTCATGACCGGAACACAAGCAGCGCTTCATTCTTCGACAGCCGCGGCAACGATCTCCGGTTCAGCAGCGGCAACGGCTGCCGGGCAGGAGGCCATGTGCGCCCGCCGGCTCAGGTTCTGTCAGAACTATTTGATGCATTGGCTGTGCTTATAGCAGAAGTTAATCCGCCAGATCAGGACGCTCATAACGCGGAGATTGCAAAGGCAAAGGAACAAATCACCCAGGCCAAGACGGATCTAGCGGCTGAGGACACCAGAATGGCCAGGGAGCGGGCTGCTTTAGACGCACAGGCCTACAGGCTTATGTTGGACCAGAGCGCGTCGCATGAAGTCATGAGGAGGAAGCACCGATCCCGCTTACCTCCGGTTTTCGAGGCCAGAGACCTTTTCAACACTCCAGGACCAAGAACCGGCAATCCACTGGAGAGGAACCGGGCAGAAGCCCCTGGGACCGGTGCACCGGTTCAGCCCCATCCAATGAACCCGCCTCGTCAAAACACCGTTATACCTCAGGATGCTTTAACACCTCCGGGTCATTACTCCAATCCAATGGACAGTCTTGTTGCCGCTGCTGCACGGCTGGAGGCCATTCCAATTGAAGGTGACTCGCCGCAGGCAGTAGAGACGCGACGGGTCAAGGAACTGCTGAGGACAGCTTTGGGCCAACAAGAAGCGTACTCGTACAGCCGTGACCGGATCCACTCGACCCCCCGTCCAAGCCGGAGCTATAGCAGGCATATGGAGGAACCAGCAGTGTCGAGTAACGAATGACATGGAGCACCCCGTGGCAACAACCCGACGGGTGGTGCTGATGACGCTCAGGAAGTGGTGAACCGGGCCCGAGCGCGCAGGGAGGCCGAGTTAGCTGCACAGCATCAGGCTTGGCAGCACACATCGGTTCGTCCAACCATCTCGATCGAACTTGGTGTTGCTTCCAGTTCTTTGGGGGTGCCTTGCCTTATCCCCGCTTTACGCAATGTGCGCCTGCCCAAGGATTTCAAAGGCCCGCGCAAGGTACCAAATTACATGGCGGATCAACCTCCAGAGACTTGGGTGGAGAGCTATGAGATGTCCATGGAGATGTTGGATGTGGATGACACGGAGTGTGCGAAATACTTCACCATGATGCTTGAAGGAACGGCCCGTACTTGGTTAAAAAGCCTGCCAGCTAATTCTATGAGTTCATGGGCCCAATTGCAAGCCCGGTTTATCAACAATTTCAAGGATACCTGTAAACAGCCTATGTCGATAGTGGACTTAGCTGCATGCGTCCAGGAGGAAGGAGAATCAACGACTCATTGGGTGCGTCGGGTTTCACAAGTGTTGCACTCCTCAGACCGCATCAACGCTGACACTGCAGTATTAACCCTAGAAGGCAACTGCCGGTTTGGGCCCCTGAAGTTGAAATTGGGACGGATGAAGCATCATTGCACCGACATGGGGACCCTCATGGCCGCTTTGGTAAAATATGATGATTCTGATAGTACCAAGGATCCCGAATCTGATGATGACAAGACAGGGAAGGGGAAGAAGAACAGCAGCTCCAAAGGTCAGCAGCATCACTGGGTAGGCAATGGTGGAGGAGGCAAGCGTAAAGCGGATGGTAACATGGATTTTGTGGCTAATACCAACGCACAGGACAATGGCCAGCGGCGCAAGGGTAGGCCAAAAAATTGTAGTGGAGCACCCAACCCTAACCCAAACCGCCTGAACTATCTGCTAAGCCAGCCCTGTCCAAGACATGGGACGAAGGAGGAGCCAGCAAACCACCTTTGGAAGGATTGCTTTATTATGCAGGAGTTCAAGAATTCTAATAATTTCCGGTATGATCACGGATCTGGTGGTGGCTCAGGGTCGGGTTACGGTGGAGGAAGTTCCGGTTCAGGATTTAGTGGTAATCCAGGCGGACATAATGGTCAAAATCATCAGAACAACCAGGGTGGTTACAACCAACAGCAGCAATAGTCAGGTTACCAGAGCAACCCAAAGCAGTTGAGTAGTGGGCAGTACCATGTCTTTACCACTAGCTTGGACAAGCGAGACCGGAAGGTTTAGAGACGGGCAGTCAACTCTGTTGAACCGGCCACACCCTGTTATCTACGTTGGTCTGAACAGCCAATCATATGGAGCAGAGAGGATCACCCACCCCAAGTCAATAATCCGGGTCAGTTGGCTCTGGTGGTGGCGCCTCAGGTGGGAGGTTATAAGTTCACCAAGGTGCTCATGGATGGAGGGAGCAACATTAACATCCTATACTATGAAACCTTCCGTCATATGGGACTAACAGATAAGAATCTCAAACCGTCCAATACAGTATTCCACGGTGTAGTGCCTGGCAGATCAGCATATCCTGTTGGTAAGATAGCTCTTGAAGTGGCCTTTGGGGATGATCATGATTCCAGGTCGGAGACATTGACGTTTGAAGTGGTGAAAATCCAAAGTCCATATCGTGCCCTGTTTGGGCGACCGGCATACGCCAAGTTTATGGCTCGACCCTGTTATGTGTATTTGCAGCTCAAGATGCCGGGTCACAAGGGGACAATAACGGTTCATGGAAGCCGCAAAATCACTTTGGAATGCGAGGAAGGAGATGCAGCTTATGCAGAGTCGGTTTGTGCCACCGAGGAGTTGAAATACTATAAAGACAATGTTGATCCGGCGGACATGACTCCGTTGAAGAAGCCAACTACGGAGCATGATCTGGCCCTAAAGTTCAAATCGGCAGCAGAAACTAAGCTTGTTGACTTCGTACTTGGTGATTCGTCCAAGCAGTTCAGCATCAGTGCCAACTTGGATCCGAAATAGGAAAGCGCGCTCATCGAGTTCATCCGTGAGAATCGGGACATTTTTGCATGGAAGCCCTCTGACATGCCAGGTGTACCGAGGCAACTCACTGAGCACACACTTAATGTGGATCCTAAATATAAACCAGTGAAACAGTTCCTCCGCCGGTTTAACGAAGAAAGACGCAAGGCAATTGGAGAAGAAGTAGCCAGGCTCTTAGCAGCTGGCTTTATTGTTGAAGTTTTTCACCCTGAGTGGCTTGCCAATCCGGTGCTAGTCCTCAAGAAAAACGGCACCTGGCGCATGTGTGTGGATTACACAGATCTTAATAAGGCTTGTCCAGCAGATCCTTTTGCTCTTCCCCGTATTGATCAAATTATTGATGCTACGGCGGGCTGTGAGCGTTTAAGTTTTTTGGATGCGTATTCTGGCTATCATCAGATCAAAATGGCAGTTAAGGACCAGGAGAAGACAACATTTATAACTCCCTTTGGAGCCTTCTGCTATGTGTCTATGCCCTTCGGGCTCAAGAGTGCCCAGGCAACTTACCAACGGTGTGTACAAAATTGTCTTCACAAGCAGATTGGCCGTAATGTACATGCTTACGTGGATGATATCGTGGTTAAATCCAGGGAGAAGGAGACTCTAATTGATGATTTGAGAGAAACCTTTGATAACCTCAGAACATACAAGATGATGCTTAATCCGGACAAGTGTGTCTTTGGTGTACCGACGGGCAAGCTAGTGGGTTTTCTAGTGTCCAATAGGGGAATTGAGGCTAATCCGGAGGAGATCACGGCTATCACCTCCCTGGCTAAACCGAAGTGTATCAACGATGTTCAACGCCTGGCAGGCTGGATTGCTGTGCTAAGCCGGTTTCTCAGTCGCCTGGGTGAGAAGGCAATCCCTTTGTATCAGATGTTGAAAAAGACGGATCAGTTTATTTGGAGTCCTACTGCTGATGAAGCATTTGAGGACTTAAAGCGGCAATTGGCCAATCCGCCTGTGCTCACCACTTCTGTTGACAAGGAACCGTTACTACTATATGTTGCTGCTAATGTTCGGGCGGTCAGTGTAGCTATTGTGGTGGAGCGAAAAGAGGCAGGCAAGGAGCATCCGGTTCAATGTCCGGTCTATTATATCAGTGAGGTGCTCATTGAGTCCAAACAAAGGTATCCGCATTGGCAGAAGCTGGTGTATGGAGTTTTTATGGCAAGCCGGAAGCTTAAACAATATTTCCAAGGGCACTCAATTATGGTAGTCAGTTCTGCTCCTTTGGGAGGTATCATCCAGAATCGGGAAGCAACTGGCCAGATTGCAAAGTGGGCCATAGAGTTGGGGCCATACGGTTTGAAGTATGTGCCTCGTACAGCAGTTAAGTCTCAAGCACTTGTTGATTTCATCAATGATTGGACGGAAATGCAAGCACCTGAAGAAAAGCCTGATCCAGGCAGTTGGAAGGCTCGGGGGCTGGAGTCGTATTAACTTCCCCACGAGGTGATAAGTTTTGTTATGTTCTCCGTTTAATGTTCCCTTGTACTAACAATGCAGCTGAGTATGAAGCCTTGCTCCATGGTCTCCGGATGGCTAAGGAGATGAATCTAAGTCGAGTTAAGTGCTTCGGTGACTCGGACCTTGTGGCTCAGCAGGTGTCTGGCACTTGGGACTCCAAGGACCCACTCATGGCAGCATATCGTCGTGAGGTGGATATTGTTGCAGGTTATTTCAGAGGCTATCAGGTGGACCACGTGGACCGGCGGAAAAATGAAGCGGCGGATGCTTTAAGCCGGCTGGGCTCTTAACGCAAACCGGTCCTGCCCAATGTTTTTCTGGATGTGCTGCACAACCCGTCGGTGAAGATCCCTGGTGAAGAGGATTTGGCTATTCCTGATCCGGAAGCTCAATTGGTAGCAGTTCTTCATGTTATTCCGGATTGGATGCTTCCTTACCTGGCGTACAAGAACCGGGGCGAGTTGCCAGAAGATGAGATTCTGGCCCGGCAGATAATCCGGCGATCCAAGTCCATGGCTATCATCAACGGTGAGTTGCATCATTGCAGTGTATCAGGAGCTTTTCAACGTTGCGTGTCTCCTGAAGAAGGCCGTGAAATTTTGCGTGAGATCCATGAAGGAGATTGTGGTCACCACGCCGGTTCAAAGTCTCTGGTGGCTAAAGCGTTTCGCCATGGTTTCTATTGGTTAACTGCTCATGCTGATGCGGAGGATCTGGTCAGACGATGTGATGGTTGCCAAAGGTTTTCAAGACGTGCTCATGTACCGGCTCAAGAATTGAGAATGATTCCAATTACTTGGCCGTTTGCGACTTGGGGGCTGGATATGGTTGGGCCTTTCAAAAGGTCCAAAGATAAGAAGACCCACCTCCTGGTGGCGGTTGACAAGTTTACAAAGTGGGTGGAGGCAGAACCTGTTAGCAAGTGTGATGCGGCCACGGCGGTTCAGTTCATCAAAAAGGTGATTTTCCGGTTTGGCTTTCCGCACAGTATTATCACGGATAATGGTACCAATTTGTCCAAAGGTGCTATGAAGGAGTTCTGCGAACGGGAGCACATCCGGCTCGACGTTTCATCAGTGGCATATCCACAGTCCAATGGTCAAGCAGAAAGAGCTAATCAAGAGATCTTGAGAGGCATCAAGCCCCGGCTCATGGTTCCTTTGCAGAGAACGCCGGGTTGTTGGGTAGAAGAATTACCATCTGTGTTATGGAGCATCAATACAACACCCAACAGATCAATAGGATACACGCCGTTCTTCATGGTTTATGGAGCAGAGGCGGTTCTCCCCAGTGATATCCGTCATGATTCACCTCGTGTCACGGCTTATATTGAAGCGGACAGCGAGACAGCACGGCAAGATGCTTTGGACCGGTTGGATGAAGAGCGTGACATCGCAGCCGCCCGATCGGCGATTTACCAGCAGGATCTTCGTCGTTATCACAGTCGCCGAGTCAGAACCAGAGCCTTTCAGGAAGGAGATTTGGTGCTTCGGCTCATCCAAGATCAGACTGGTATGCATAAGCTATCCCCACCTTGGGAGGGGCCTTTCGTGGTCAGCAAGAATCTGCACAACGGGTCGTACTATCTGATCGATATTCGAGAGCATAAGGACTCACGTACATCAGAGGAGGAGGCTAGCAGGCCATGGAATATAGCTCATCTTTGGCCTTACTATACCTGAGCCATTGGCTATACTTATGTACATATTACGACAATGTATATATTATGATATTAAACCGGAACCTCAGCTAAAGCGGGGTATCTATTCTTTTACATCATGTGAGGTTACACGGAGTTGCTCTAAAGCGGCCTCCGGTTTACCCCTTGAGTTCGCTTTGCTAAAAGCATCGTGTTATATCACTTGGAGGATTGGTCGTGTCCGAACCAATACCATGCCTCTTGATAGGCGAAAGCCACCAGATCACTTGGGGACTTGGTCATGTCTGAACCAGTCATGCCTCTTGATCGGCCTAAGGCCACATAATCACTTGGGGGCTTGGTCGAACCCGAACCATGACCACGCCATTTGGTCGGCATAAATGCCATAAGAATCACTTGGGGACCTGGCTAACTAGAACCATAGTTACACCTAACGGGAGCTTGGTCGTGTTTGGCCATGGTTACGCCATTTGATCAGCTTAAATAAATCTTTTTTGGCAAACGTTTTTGTCGTTGCTTTTGCTTCATACTTTTCTTTGAAGGGAGTTTTTTGCTTTTTATTGTGTTCTTTAAACCGACAAAGTTTTTTAACCAATCAATTGACGGAACACAGTTCACGTCAATCCGGAGACTATTTGTCCGGTTTGATCCTTGTTGTTAACATCCTCTTATGGAGTAACACGGTGTTTATTATAACCTGGCACTGTTTACATGGTAACCAGTGTCATATACATATACAGGAGTTGTTATTTCCTCCAACAGTGTGGGTTTGCAAAACTCCGCTTCAAGGTTGGCCAAGCCAACTTCACACTCAACGGTGGCAGGTATTATGTATCTCAAAATTTTGATCATATACTTAAAATTTTGTTTTGGATGTTTTGACTTTATATATACAGACGTCATATTCCGCCTGACGGTACAACCGCGGTGGCACTTGACGAATTTCTTATTTCAGAAAGTGTTTTGGAAAGTTCATTACCACAGGAAGAACAAGTTATGCACGAAGGCATATCAACATCAAAGGTATCAGCTAGCCTATTACAAGGCAACATGGTGCCCATAATAACATAATTGTTTTTCGCAAAGGAGAGGCAGTTTTAAAACCGGCTTCCGGTTTAAGCTTGGCCACCAGCCTGGCCTGATGGTTGCGGGTCATCCTGCGCCGCTTCAGCTTCCGTTTCTCTACCCAGTGGCTGGAAATCCACAGTTGTCCAGTCGATTCCCATTAATGCTTGAAATACAGCTTCGTCATGGATTAGCGAAGACGGGTCAATATCGGGAGCATAAGTATGCTTACGGATTGGAGGGATTAGATTTTCCGATTCATGGATTGGTGCAGCTATTCGCTTGTCCTGGCTGTCATATTGGGCTTGATAATAAGACAAGTCTGCTTCCTCAGCCAGTTGACAAGCTAGCGGACGTACCTCCCGGTTTATTGCTCGCAAATCCGCTTCACCAAATTCTGACCCGTCTTCCTTCAAGCTGGGATAGCCCTGAGCCACTTCAATAGGATCAAAATCCGACACCCAGGCTTTTGCTCGGATTAAAGCATTGATTGCACCGGTTCGAGCAGCAGATTTCTTCAGCTCTTCAACCCGGGCAGGAAGCACTGACAGTTTCATTGGAGTATCTTGAATCAAAGTGGGCGCCGGTTTGTTATGAGACGTGGTACAGATGATCCGCTGGGCACCAGTATACAATTGTTCAACCAAGGTATAGGCGGCTTTCAATTTCTTCCGCACATCTGACCCCAAGTGACCAATGTGTGTCCCTGAAATACCATAAAGGGTTAATAAACCGGCGACTCTGTAAGAAGGCAGAACCAATTCAGAAGGCAAGCTGGCTTACCAAAGATAGCAGTGGTCATGGCATGAACGTGCCGCTTTATGCTAGTCAGTTCATCCGTCACTGGTTTTAGTGCAGCCTCGGCATCCTCTGCTCGTTTGATCAAAGCGGACTTTTCAGTGGCCCAATCCGCCCGTTTCTTCTTGAAGTTCTCCTTAAGTTGTTCCATGGCGCTTAAGGCACTGGCCAATTCCTCTTTTGCTTTGGAGGTTTCAGCCTGTTGGGTTTTTAGGTTTTCTTGCAGATCGATGACTTGGTTTTCTTTCGCCTTCAGCTCCGCCTGCAGGCATACAGATATATGTTTCAACAAATCGGTAGAAGGATTCAAGTACCAACCACATAACAAGTTATGCGCTTAGCACTTGGGGGCTAATGCGTATTCGATCTTCATCTTTCAATTGTTTACAAAGTCCCAAGATCAATACAAGCATTCAACTTGGCACTTGGGGGCTAATGGCTATTTGATCATATGTATTATGATGTGGCAGTTTCAATTTCTTAAAGTACCGGTTTAACTACACTAAGTTGAACCGGCCCTTGGGGGCTACATCAGCAAATTTTCAAAGCATCAAGGTTTATATTATTAAGTCCCGGTTTGAAAGAATATTTCAAACCGGCCCTTAGGGGCTAGGAGAGTCAGCAAGAATGAAAGCATACAAGCAGGAAGGAGCATATGGAAGTTACCTCATATTTATCTTTCATCATGTTAACCAGACCGGCTTCATAGTCACGGTTGGTATACAGCCGGTTCAGATAGCCGGAATGGATATCTTGGGCGTTCAGAGCAGCGTAAGTTGTCAGATCGGCGTTCCACTTGCCTTTGCCAAAAGCAGCAAACTCTTCCTTGGCAGAATGTTTGGATAAAGTGATAGGGTTGCTTGGCTCAGTATGGCCAGTACCAGTAATGACAACCTCATCATCCCTGGTATCGCCGGTTTGCACTGGAGCTGTTGGCTTGTTAGTAGGGTTTGCTGGACCGGTGGAGTGTTCAATCCGGATGGAACCTGTGGGCTGATGGGTAGGACCTGAGGTATCAGTAGGTATCTCTTCAACAATAAGATCATCATCTGGCTGCGGTGGATCATTGGGAATATCCTCAGGGACAGCCGCTTCAAGATTGGGTGTTTTGCTCGGTTCAAGAATGACATCTTCTTCGGCCGCTTTGTCCAGGCGGGCCTTCTTGCTTGGCCTAGGTTTGGCCCTGAGAAGAATAACAAAATTAAATACAGCATATGTTATAAGGCAATATACTGCAAACATCACAATAAATATAGCTTACCCAAGCACCGTTTTGAGCGGTGGGAGCTGAGTAGCCGATGACTTGCCAGAAGATGAGTGGGAAATAACCTGGTAATCGGAGTCAGACGGATTAAGAGGTTGACGAAAGCAGCCCGCTTTAGGACAAGCACTAACAAGCGAATTAGAGACCTTGGAATGACGTTTCCGAACCGGACTGTTCGGTAAACCGGCGGAGGTAACTACCTGGCCGCTGTGCCGGGTGGTGCGGCGAGCTTCGTGTTGTTGAGTCTTCATAAGAAGTTTAGGATCCAAATAAGCAAGAGGATGAGAAAATTTAACTTTCCGGTTTGCCTGACGGATTTTTTTGTGAAGGCAAAGTTTCTGAATCGGAAGAGAGAATAATTACCTCTGCAACATCCGCGTGGCTGGCTTTGGCATCATCTTGACAAATATCATCATCAATAAGACGCATGAAAAATAAACCAAGTGAGTCAAGCTCTACCTCAAAGTCCGGATTATCCACCTCATCATCAGGGGCTGGATTAGAAGATGCAGTGGTTCTTTTCCTGTGGGCAGTCTTTTTCACAGCTTTAGTCTTTTGCCGGATTGCTCTTTCCGGTTTGTCTGGTTTCTCTAGTTTCTCCTGCAGCAGCTTTTTGCTCCAAAACGGATCATCGCCCTGATTATGCAGACACTGATGTTATAAACAATGACCATACATATCAACAACAGATTCAGCAAAGAGAAAAATCAAAGTCTTACAGCTGGCGGTTTGTTGGTGGCACAGAAGGGAAGTAGGCCGGTTCTAGCGCAGACATGTTCCGGTTCATTCAGTATCTTGCACACAGCCTCTGTGATTTCTTCACCAGAGAGTTGGAGTTTTGAATGTCGCAGTGGGTCATCAACACTATCAGTATACTCGCACATCAAACCGGAGCGCTGACTAAGGGGCAGTATGCTCCATGATATCCAACAGCGAGCGAGATCAACACCGGTTAAACCATTGGCCATAAAGGCTCTGAGCTTTGACAGCTGGGGAGCATATTTGCTTCTCTCCTGGGCAGTCAATCTTTGAGGAAAAGGGTGTGTATTGCTGAGCCGCTCCGGACGAAAGCCAGGCAAGGGATTCTCACCAGCGGGGGAGGTGTCTTTGCAGTAGAACCATGTCTGATTCCACTCCTTGGGGTGACTATGCAGCTTGGCGTGAGGGTATGTGACCTCTTTCCTTTTCTAAATTGCCATGCCACCCAACTCCGTATTAGAGCCATCAGTAAACTCGGTACGGCGATTTAGATGGAAAAGATCTCTGAATAATTCCACTGTGGGCTCCTCTTGAAAGAACACCTCACAGAGTACTTGGAAGTGGCACATATTGGTAACAGAGTTGGGGCCAGTGTCTTGCGGATGGAGTTGGAAATCGGCTAAAACATCCCGGTAAAATTTAGAACCGGACGGCTTAAAGCCCCGGGCTAAGTGATCTACGAAAACAACAACCTCTCCTTCTCGAGGTGTGGGAGGGCATTCTTTGCCAGGAGCCCTCCAATGGATGGTATCTTTACTGCCTAAAGCGCCAATCAGGACTAGATCGTCCAGTTGACCCTCTGTGACGTGAGAAGGAACCCAATTGCACTCATATACTTGATTGGCCATGATGGAATCTACATGGCAGAAGATCCCGATTCAAAAATGCATTTAATCTGAACCGGAGTTTCATGAAGCAACCAACATCCGACGGTTCAACAAGGGGACTAATGGTATATACCGGTTTGTCAAATTTTTCTACAAAGTTAAACCGCCTGGTCTAAGCATTGAACAGTCAAGACTGCAGATGAGTAAGTACACAAAAACAGATTTTGCAAGATTATACTACAGCTTTGGATCTGGAACATGTTTATAAAGGAGATAAATATTCAAGGCCCAAAAGGAGTAGTGCCAAATCAACAAGCGAAGGTACAGATAAGATCTATGGTCTTAATATGCGAAAGTGAAAACGGAGGATAAAAACTACTGCTACACAGAGCGAAGATTCACAGACTCGTCTAAGGATCTATCATATGAACAAGAAGCAAGCGATGAACACGGGAGAACATGGAAACCCTAGAACAGATCTATGATGGAAAGGATAGAAGACTTACCGGAGCTGAGGAAGAAGCGGAAGGTCGCCGCGGTGCTCTGGTACGCTTAGGGTGATGCAGCGGCCAAGGTTGGTGCAGAGGTCGACGGCGGCGGCGGAGCTCCGAAGACTGGGCGACGCGAGGAAGATGAAGCAGAAGAGCACGAAGGGGAAAAAATAAATGACCCTTCGGCCCTATTTATAAAGCAAGGGACAAGGATCAGGCGCGAAAATCAAGGGGCCGCAAGTTTGGAAACAGAGCTGTCGCCTCGATTATCGCAGATCTATTAAACAAGAAGGTATCATGGATAATTTCTTTATGACAGATGACATCTCGCCGGTTTACAGCAATCATAGAAGATGACATCATGGCGGTTCACCAAACTACAAGAAGATGTTGAAGATGAAATTTTTGCTAAGGATTGACATGAACCTATTCAAATCAATCTGGGGCCTAATGTTGGGGATATTACTACTGGGCGTAAACCAGCCTATCTAGGCAGGATTAACTTCATCAGTAGTTAAGTAGGTTAAAGCCCATGAAGATAGATGAGGGCTCAAGACCCATAATCGGTTGAGAGCCTGTAGCCGTAAACTGGCGTGAATATGTAACTTGTATTGTAAGTTAGGAATAAGTAGAGACCAAACCGGACACATCTATGAGCCGGTGTTGGGACTCTGTAAACCGACGGGCGTCACCCATGTATATAAGGGGACGACCCGGTGGCGGTTCAAGGACAACAGACACAACCCGAGACATAGGAAAAGCTTGTTTGCTCCCTAGTCATCGAAACACCCATCAATTCCATCACAACTAGACGTAGGCTTTTACCTTCATCGAAGGGGCCGAACTAGTATAAATTTTCTTGCGTCCTTGTGTCCGCTTTAACCCCTTAAAGCTAACCCGTCGCAATGGCTCCACGACTAAGTCCTTTCTCTAGGACATCTGCCGTGACAAAACTACGACAGGTGGTGTGACAAAGTGATTCGGCGTTGGCGCCGAATTGGGCACACTCATAATAGGATTAGGATATGTAGGTGCAGCCACAAGCTGGTTGGTTTGACTAGGGTAATAATTCAATGACATACTATATTGTTGTTGCATAGGAGGTGTTGATGAAATAGGTAAAGTTGGGCTAGGGTTTTCAGGTATACCAATAGTACCACTAGATGACGGAGGCATATTTCCGTAGCATTGGTATTTGCCACAAAAAAATTGTACGTCATCACATTACCCTTACTAACAAGACTTTCAATCACAGCCACTTGCTCTGGAGAAAAAACCTTACTCACGATGATTTCATCTTGCTCGTCAATGAGAGGAGGGAAATTGATGTTTCCAACCGGAGTGATGTTGCCTTGATGGTCCTTCTTGAAACTTGAAAGAAACGCCTCAAAATCCTCCTCCTCCCGCTTCTTCTTGAGCGCCTCAAAAGACTCTTCACGCTGCTTCTTGTGTGCTTCATAGGCTTGGCGATGTTCATCCAATAGTTCATCAAGACCGGGCTTAATGATGTTATCGGCGCTAATTTCTGAGTGCTTGGGGAGATCCGACATGGTTGATGATGATTCTTGATCTTTCTTCCCCAGCGGAGTCGCCAAAAAGTGTGTTCGCACATGAACACATCACCGTGTACCTCCAACGCCGAGGGTGATGCACCGCAGCTCACGCCGAAGGAGACCCGTCTGGAAGCGCGGTACGCAAGTGATGTCTACTACACAACCTTCTTGTAGACGTTGTTGGGACTCCAAGTGCAGAGGTTTGTAGGACAGTAGCAAATTTCCCTCAAGTGGATGACCTAAGGTTTATCAATCCGTAGGAGGCGTAGGATGAAGATGGTCTCTCTCAAGCAACCCTGCAACCAAATAACAAAGAGTCTCTTGTGTCCCCAACACACCCAATACAATGGTAAATTGTATAGGTGCACTAGTTCGGCGAAGGGATGGTGATACAAGTGGTATATGGGTAGTAGATAATAGTTTTTGTAATCTGAAATTATAAAAACAGCAAGGTAACGAATGATAAAAGTGAGCGTAAACGGTATTGCAATGCTAGGAAACAAGGCCTAGGGTTCATACTTTCACTAGTGCAAGTCCTCTCAACAATAATAACATAATTGGATCACATAACTAGCCCTCAACATGAAACAAAGAGTCACTCCAAAGTCACTAATAGCGGAGAACGAACGAAGAGATTATGGTAGCGTACGAAACCACCTCAAAGTTATTCTTTCCAATCAATCCGTTGGGCTATTCCTATAAGTGTCACAAATAGCCCTAGGGTTCGTACTAGAATAACACCTTAAGACACAAATCAACCAAAACCCTAATGTCACCTAGATACTCCAATGTCACCTCAAGTATCCGGGGGTATGATTATATGATATGCGTCACACAATCTCAGATTCATCTATTCAACCAACACAAAGGACCTCAAAGAGTGCCCCAAAGTTTCTACCGGAGAATCACGACGAAAACATGTGCCAACCCCTATGCATAGGTTCATGGGCGGAACCCGCAAGTTGATCACCAAAACATACATCAAGTGAATCACGTGATATCCCATTGTCACCACAGATATCCACGGCAAGACATACATCAAGTGTTCTCAAATCTTTAAAGACTCAATCCGATAAGATAACTCCAAAGGGGAAACTCAATTCATTACAAGAGAGTAGTGGGGGGAAGAACATCATAGGATCCAACTATAATAGCAAAACTCACGATACATCAAGATCGTATCATCTCAAGAACACGAGAGAGAGAGAGAGAGAGAGAGAGCTCAAACACATAGCTACTGGTACATACCCTCAGCCCCGAGGGAGAACTACTCCCTCCTCGTCATGGAGAGCACCGGGATGATGAAGATGGCCACCGGAGAAGGATTGCCCCCTCCGCCAGGGTGCCGGAATGGGTCTAGATTGGCTTTTGTTGGCTACGGAGGCTTCTGGCGGCGGAACTCCCGATCTATCATGTGTTCTGGAAGTTTTAGGGTACGTAGGTATATATGGGTGCAGGAAGTACGTCGGTGGAGCTTCGGGGGCCCCACGAGGTAGGGGGCGCGCCCTAGGGGGGCACCCCCCCCACCGTCGTGAGCACCTCCCTTGGCTCCTAGCGTGGGGTCCACGTCCATCTGGTAGATTTCCTTCCAAAAATAACTTCTCTAGTTGATTTCGTTCCGTTTCGACTCCGTTTGATATTCCTTTTCTTCGAAACACTGAAATAGGCAAAAAAAACAGCAATTCTAGGTTGGGCCTCTGGTTAATAGGTTAGTCCCAAAAATAATATAAAAGTGGATAATAAAGCCCAATATTGCCCAAAACAGTAGATAACATAGCATGGAGCAATCAAAAATTATAGATACGTTGGAGACGTATCAAGCATCCCCAAGCTTAATTCCTGCTCGTCCTCGAGTAGGTAAATGATAAAAATAGAATTTTTGATGCGGAGTGCTACTTGGCATAATTTCAACGTGATTCTTCTTAATTGTGGTATGAATATTCAGATCCATAAGATTCAAGACAAAAGTTCATATAGAAATAATAATACTTCAAGCATACTAACTAAGAAATTATGTCTTCTCAAAATAACATGGCCAAAGAAAGCTATCCCTACAAATTCATATAGTCTGGCTATGCTCCATCTTCACCACACAAAATATTTAAATCATGCACAACCCCGATGACAAGCCAAGCAATTGTTTCATACTTTTGATGTTCTCAAACTTTTTCAATCTTCATGCAATACATGAGCGTGAGCCATGGACATAGCACTATAGGTGTAATAGAATGGTGGTTGTGGAGAAGACAAAAAAGGGAGAAGATAGTCTCACATCAACTAGGCGTATCAACGGGCTATGGAGATGCCCATCAATAGATATCAATGTGAGTGAGTAGGGATTGCCATGCAACGGATGCACTAGAGCTATAAATGTATGAAAGCTCAAAAAGAAACTAAGTGGGTGTTCATCCAACTTGCTTGCTCATGAAGACCTAGGGCATTTTTAGGAAGCCCATCATTGGAATATACAAGCCAAGTTCTATAATGAAAGATTCCCACTAGTATATGAAAGTGACAACATAGGAGACTCTCTATCATGAAGATCATGGTGCTACTTTGAAGCACAAGTGTGGTAAAAGGATAGTAACATTGTCCCTTCTCTATTTTTCTCTCATTTTTTTATTTTTTTTTATTTGGGCCTTCTCTTTTTTTATGGCCTCTTTTTTCTCTTTTTTATTTGGGCTTCTTTGGCCTCTTTTATTTATTTATTTTTTCCCGGAGTCTCATCCCGACTTGTGGGGGAACCATAGTCTCCATCATCCTTTCCTCACTGGGACAATGCTCTAATAATGATGATTATCACACTTTTATTTACTTACAACTCAAGAATTACAACTCAATACTTAGAACAAGATATGACTCTATATGAATGCCTCCGGCGGAGTACCGGGATATGCAATGATGCATGAGTGACATGTATGAAAGAATTATGAACGGTGGCTTTGCCACAAATACGATGTCAACTACATGATCATGCAAAGCAATATGACAATGATGAAGCATGTCGTAATAACATAACGGTGGAAAGTTGCATGGCAATATATCTCGGAATGGCTATGGAAATGCCATAATATGTAGGTATGGTGGCTGTTTTGAGGAAGGTATATGGTGGGTTTATGGTACCGGCGAAAGTTGCGCGGTACTAGAGAGGCTAGCAATGGTGGAAGGGTGAGAGTGCGTATAATCCATGGACTCAACATTAGTCATAAAGAACTCACATACTTGTTGCAAAAATCTATTAGTTATCGAAACAAAGTACTACGCGCATGCTCCTAGGGGGATAGATTGGTAGGAAAAGACCATCGCTCGTCCCCAACCGCCACTCATAAGGAAGGCAATCAATAAATAAATCATGCTCCGACTTCATCACATAACGGTTCACCATACGTGCATGCTACGGGAATCAAAAACTTCAACACAAGTATTTATCAATTTCACAACTACTCAACTAGCACGACTCTAATATTACCATCCTCATATCTCAAAACAATCATCAAGTATCAAACTTCTCTTAGTATTCAACACACTCATAAGAGAATTTTATTATTCTTGAATACCTAGCATATTAGGATTTTAAGAAAATTACCTTGCTATTTAAGACTCTCAAAATAATCTAAGTGAAGCATGAGAGTTCATCTATTTCTTCAAAATAAAACTACCACCATGCTCTAAAAGATATAAGTGAAGCACTAGAGCAAATGACAAACTACTCCGAAAGATTTAAGTGAAGATCAATGAGTAGTCGAATAATTATGCAACTATGTGAAGACACTCTAACATTTAATAATTTCAGATCTTGGTATTCTATTCAAACAGCAAGCAAAGAAAAATAAAATGACATTCTAAGAATGGCAAACATCATGTGAAGAAGCAAAAATTTAGGATCAATCGATACTAATCGATAGTTGTTGAAGAAGAAAGGTGGGATGCCAACCGGGGCATCCTCAAGCTTAGACGCTTGAGACTTCTTGAAATATTATATTGGGATGCCTTGGGCATCCCCAAGCTTGAGCTTTTGTGTCTCCTTAATTCCTCTCATATCACGGTCTCCCTAAATCTCAAAAGCTTCATCCACACAAAACTCAGCAAGGACTCGTGAGATAAGTTAGTATAAACCATTGCAAAAACCTTATCATACTCTACTGTAGCAAATCACTAAAATTATTATTCAACATTGCCTACTAAATGCCTCTGCATATTTAATAGTCCTATCCTCAAGTAGAATCATTAAAGAAGCATACATCTGCTAACAATGCAAACATAACAGCAATCTGCCTAAATAGGATAGTCTGTAAAGAATGCAGCAACATCCATACTTTCCTAGATCCAAAAGTTATTAAAGAAAATTCCCACTGTAGTAAATTTATCAGAGCTTAATATCCAAAAGTTTTCAACATTTATCACATTTTGACTTTTCTAGGGAATTATTGCAACAGCGGTAAACTTTCTGTTTTCAAACAGCAACATGTATACTTGTAACATAGGCATAGTAAAGGCTATCAATGCCACTTTTATTGAAATAAAATATGCAAAACATTGTTCTAAATAAAAGCATGCAAATCCTAACAAAATAAATTGATGCTCCAAGCAAAACACATATCATGTGGTAAATAAAAATATAGCTCCAAGTAAAGTTACCGATGAACGAAGACGAAAGAGGGGATGCCTTCCGGGGCATCCCCAAGCTTAGGCTCTTGGCTATCCTTGAATATTACCTTGGGGTGCCTTTGGCATCCCCAAGATTAGGCTCTTGCCACTCCTTATTCCATAGTCCATTGAATCCTTAGCCAAAACTTGAAAACTTCACAACACAAAACTTAAAGTAAAAAACTCGTGAGCTCCGTTAGTATAAGAAAATAAATCACCACTTCAAGGTACTGTAATGAACTCATTCTTTATTTATATTGGTGTTAAACCTACTGTATTCCAACTTATCTATGGTTCATACCCTCTGATACTACTCATAGATTCATCAAAATAAGCAAACAACACATAGAAAACAGAATCTGTCAAAAACAGAAGAGTCTGTAGTAATCTGGATCAAACGTATACTTATGGTACCCAAAAAATTCTAAAATAAATTGATGGACCTGAGGAATTAATATATTAATCATCTTCAAAAATAATTAACTAAATAGAACTCTCAAAATAAAAATGGCAGCAATTCTCGTGAGCGCTAAAGTTTCTGTTTTTTACAGCATGATCGCAAAGACTTTCCCCAAATCTTCCCAAAGGTTTTACTTGGCACAAACACTAATTAAACATAAAAAAACCCATATAAACAGAGGCTAGATGAATTATTTATTAATAAACAGGAACAAAAACCAAGGAACAAAAATAAAATTGGGTTGCCTCCCAACAAGCACTATCGTTTAACGCCCCTAGCTAGGCATGATGATTTCAATGATGCTCACATAAAGGATAAGAATTGTAACATAAAGAGAGCATCATGAAGAATATGACTAGCACATTTAAGCCTAACCCACTTCCTATGAATAGGGATTTTGTGAGCAAACAACTTATGGGAACAATAATCAACTAGCATAGGAGGGCAAAACAAGCATAACGTCAAAACTTTAAGCATATAGAGAGGAAACTTGATATTATTGCAATTCCTACAAGCATATATTCCTCCCTCATAATAATTTTCAGTAGCATAATGAATGAATTCAACAATATAACCAGCACCTAAAGCATTCTTTCCATGATCTACAAGCATAGAAAATTTACTACTCTCCACACAAGCAAAATTCTTCTCATGAATAATAGTGGGAGAAAACTCAACAAAATAACTATCATGTGATTGAAAATTAAGATCAAGATGACAAGTTTCGTGGTTATCATTATTCTTTAAAGCATACGTGTCATCACAATAATCATCATAGATAGGAGGCATGCTTTCATCATAATAAATTTGCTCATCAAAACTTGGGGGACAAAAAATATCATCTTCATCAAACATAACTTCCCCAAGCTTGTGGCTTTGCATATCATTAGCATCATGGATATTCAAGGAGTTCATACTAACAACATTTCAATCATGCTCATCATTCAAAGATTTAGTGCCAAACATTTTAATGCATTCTTCTTCTAACACTTTGGCACAATTTTCCTTCCCATCATACTCACGAAAGATATTAAAAAGGTGAAGCGTATGAGACAAACTCAATTCCATTTTTTTATAGTTTTCTTTTATAAACTGAACTAGTGATAAAACAAGAAACTAAAAGACTCGATTGCAAGATCTAAAGATATACCTTCAAGCACTCACCTCCCTGGCAATGGCGCCAGAAAAGAGCTTGATGTCTACTACACAACCTTCTTCTTGTAGACGTTGTTGGGCCTCCAAGTGCAGAGGTTTGTACGACAGTAGCAAATTTCCCTCAAGTGGATGACCTAAGGTTTATCAATCTGTAGGAGGCGTAGGATGAAGATGGTCTCTCTCAAGCAACCCTTCAACCAAATAACAAAGAGTCTCTTGTGTCCCCAACACACCCAATACAATGGTAAATTGTATAGGTGCACTAGTTCGGCGAAGAGATGGTGATACAAGTGGTATATGGATAGTAGATAATAGTTTTTGTAATCTGAAATTATAAAAACAGCAAGGTAACGAATGATAAAAGTGAGCGTAAATGGTATTGCACTGCTAGGAAACAAGGCCTAGGGTTCATACTTTCACTAGTGCAAGTCCTCTCAACAATAATAACATAATTGGATCACATAACTAGCCCTCAACATGCAACAAAGAGTCACTCCAAAGTCACTAATAGCGGAGAACGAACGAAGAGATTATGGTAGGGTACGAAACCACCTCAAAGTTATTCTTTCCAATCAATCCGTTGGGCTATTCCTATAAGTGTCACAAACAGCCCTAGAGTTCGTACTAGAATAACACCTTAAGACACAAATCAACCAAAACCCTAATGTCACCTAGATACTCCAATGTCACCTCGAGTATCCGTGGGTATGATTATACGATATGCATCACACAATCTCAGATTCATCTATTCAACCAACACAAAGGACCTCAAAGAGTGCCCCAAAGTTTCTACCGGAGAATCACGATGAAAACATGTGCCAACCCCTATGCATGGGTTCATGGGCGGAACCCGCAAGTTGATCACCAAAACATACATCAAGTGAATCACGTGATATCCCATTGTCACCACAGATATCCACGGCAAGACATACATCAAGTGTTCTCAAATCTTTAAAGACTCAATCCGATAAAATAACTCCAAAGGGGAAACTCAATTCATTACAAGAGAGTAGAGGGGGGGAGAACATCATAGGATCCAACTATAATAGAAAAACTCGCGATACATCAAGATCGTATCATCTCAATAACACGAGAGAGAGAGAGAGAGAGATCAAACACATAGCTACTGGTACATACCCACAGCCCCGAGGGAGAACTACTCCCTCCTCGTCATGGAGAGCACCGGGATGATGAAGATGGCCACCGGAGAAGGATTGCCCCCTCCCGCAGGGTGCCAGAACGGGTCTAGACTGGCTTTTGTTGGCTACGGAGGCTTCTGGTGGCGGAACTCCCAATCTATCGTGTGTTCTGGAAGTTTTAGGGTACGTAGGTATATATGGGTGCAGGAAGTACGCCGGTGGAGCTTCAGGGGCCCCACGAGGCAGGGGGTGCCCTAGGGGGGCGCGCCCCCCACCCTCGTGAGCACCTCCCTTGGCTCCTGACGTGGGGTCCAAGTCCATCTCGTAGCTTTCCTTCCAAAAATAACTTCTCTAGTTGATTTCGTTCCGTTTCGACTCTGTTTGATATTCCTTTTCTTCGAAACACTAAAATAGGCAAAAAAAACAGCAAATCTGGGCTGGGCCTCTGGTTAATAGGTTAGTCCCAAAAATAATATAAAAGTTGATAACAAAGCCCAATATTGCCGAAAACAGTAGATAACATAGCATGGAGCAATCAAAAATTATAGATACATTGGAGATGTATCAGCAAGCAATCCGGTGGGTGCTTTTCAGGACCCGAAACCCACGCGCACGGGAGGGACCCCATCTAGACGCGCGGCGGCTATGGGATGCCCTAGGTCGGTTTGCCTGACCCTAGAGCCTCAAGGATTGCTGCCCTGCAATGAAGAATGAGAGAGAAAGAACAAGGAAGAGATGTAAAACTAGAGTAAAAAGTAGATTGATTGTTCGATTGTGTGTTGTTATTCAATCGGCCGTCACCCCTTACATATATATGAGGCAGCTGTACTTTCCGTACAAGAAAAGGACTCAAATCCCGTCCAAAACATCAAATTTTAACCTAATTCGGAATACGAGGGCCGGAACTTCCAGGCTAAAATTACATCAAGTAGCCCTCTTGTACAACTCCTGCAGGTCGCGCATGGCCTCGGATCACGATGGTCCAAAAAGCAAAGTTGTAGATCTTGCAATGGAGAAAAACTCTTTAGTTGATCACTTTTTCATCTGATGTCATCTTGATGTCGAAATCGGCCCCACAAATCTTCAAATAATATTAAAATTCCAGTTTTCGGGGCACACTGCGTGCAAACTTTCGGTTTGGGCCGGAAGTTTTGCCCGGAACTTCCGGGCTAAAATTTTGAAGCACACTGTTTTGCCTCTAACTTTTGCATACATACTCCGATCTAGACGTTTTTTATATTAAAACCGATCGTTTCGACGAGGCGAAGACAATCCATGTAGAAACTTTTCTCATATGAAGCCATCTTGGGGGCGTAATCAGCCGAATAGTATTCTGAATGCAAAATTTGAGTACTTCAAACACAACTTCGGCTTTAGAGATGAGACCGCATGGCTATGGCCCAAATATCAAAGTTTCTCCTTTTGACGATATGGAACTTTCTCACTTTGAACACTTCTCCATTTGAGGCCATCTTAATTAAGTTCTTGGCCGTGCCAAAATCTGGTGTCAACAATCACGTGATCATTTAGATGACTAGAGGGATGTCTATCTAAGTGGGAGTTCTTAAGTAATATGATTAATTGAACTTTAATTTATCATGAACTTAGTCCTGGTATTTTTTTACATATCTATGTTGTAGATCAATAGCTCGCGTATAGATCCCATGTTTTATATTTGATATGTTCGTAGAGAAAAATAAGTTGAAAGATGATAGTAGCAATGATGCGGACTGGGTCCGTGATCTAAGGATTATCCTCATTGTTGCACAGAAGAATTATGTCCTTGATGCACCGCTAGGTGATGGACCTATTGCAGGAGCAGATGCAGACGTTAATTGTGAACGTTTAGCAAGCTCGGTATGATGACTACTTGATAGTTTAGTGCACCATGCTTTACGGCTTAGAACCGGGAGTTCAAAAATGTTTTGAACGCCACAGAGAATATAAGATGTTCTAAGAGCTGAAATTGATATTTCAGACTCATGCCCGAGTCGAGAGGTATAAGACCTCTGACAAGTACTTTGCCTACAAGATGGAAGAGAATAGCTCAACCAGTGAGCATGTGCTCAGAATGTTTGAGTACTACTATCGCTTCAATCAAGTGGGAGTTAATCTTCCAAATAAGATAGTGATTGACAGATTTGTCTAGTCACTATCACCAAGTTACTGGAACTTCATGATGAACTATAATATGCAAGGATGACTAAAAAGATTCCCGAGATCTTCGTGATGTTGAAATCGGCAAAGGTTGAAAACAAGAAAAGCATCAAATGTTGATGGTTGACAAGACCACTAGTTTCAAGTAAAAGGGCAAGGGAAAGAAAGGGAACTTCAAGAAGAATGGCAAGTAAGTTGCCACTCCCATGAAGAAGCCCAAAGCTAGACCCAAGCCTGAAACTGAGTGCTTCTACTTCAAAGGAAATAGTCACTGGAAGCGGAACTGCCCCAAATACTTGGCGGATAAGAAGGATGGCAAAGTAAACAAAAGTATATATGATATACATGTTATTGATGTGTACTTTACTAGTATTCATAGTAGCCCCTAGGTATTTGATACCGGTTCAGTTGCTATGATTAGAAACTCAAAACAGGAGTTACAAAATGAACAAAGACTAGTTGAGGGCGAGGTGACCATGTGTGTTGGAAATGATTCCAAGGTTGATAAGATCACCATCGCATACTCCCTCTACCTTCGGGATTAGTATTGGAAATAAATAAATGCTATTTGGGCTTTGTGTTGAGCATAAATATGATTGGATCATGTTTACTGCAATACGGTTATTCATTTAAGTCAGAGAATAATTGTTGTTCTGTTTACATGAATAAAACCTTCTATGGTCTTACATCCAATGTAAATGGTTTATTGAATCTCGATCACTGTGATACACATAATATTGATGCCAAAAGATGCAAAGTTAATAATGATAGTGCAACTTATTTGTGGCACTGCTGAGGGAGTCCTGGATTAGGGGGTATCCGGATAGCCGGACTATATCCTTTGGCCGGACTGTTGGACTATGAAGATACAAGATTGAAGACTTCGTCCCGTGTCCGGATGGGACTTTCCTTGGCGTGGAAGGCAAGCTTGGCAGTACGGATATGTAGATCTCCTTCCTTGTAACCGACTCTATGTAACCCTAGCCCCCTCCGGTGTCTATATAAACCGGAGGGTTTAGTCCGTAGGACTAACAACAACAATCATACCATAGGCTAGCTTCTAGGGTTTAGCCTCTTCGATCTCGTGGTAGATCAACTCTTGTACTACTCATATTATCAAGAACAATCAAGCAGGACGTAGGGTATTATCTCCATCAAGAGGGCCCGAACCTGGGTAAACATCGTGTCACCCGCCTCCTATTACCATCCGCCTAGACGCACAGTTCGGGACCCCCTACCCGAGATCCGCCGGTTTTGACACCGACATTGGTGCTTTCATTGAGAGTTCCTCTCTGTCGTCATCGTTAGGCTGGATGGCTCCTTCAATCATCGATAGCGATGCAGTTCGGGGTGAGACTTTTCTCCTCGGATAGATCTTTGTATTCGGCGGCTCCGCACTGCGGGCCAACTCGCTTGGCCATCTAGAGCAGATCGAGAGTTACGCCCCTGGCCACCAGGTCAGGTTTGGAAGCTTAAACTACACGACCGACATCCACGGAGACTTGATCTCCGATAGATTCTAGCCCATGCCGAGTGCGCCGCACGGTCATGATGAGCATGATTTAGCTCTACCATCGGACAGTGTTCAGGAGACCGCACCGGCAACCGCTCCGACCCTCAATTCGGAGCCAATTGAGCCATCCATGGACGGGTGGATAGACCCCGCCACGGAGGCCACATTCTCGGCGGTGATCGAGCCGAGTATCGACCTTACCCTTCACGGGAGTCGTGACGCCGAACTGCCGGATTATTCCCCGTCCATGGACTCCGAACCGCCCACGCCCGTGCCTATCGAATCCAACTGGGTGCCGATCATGGAGTTCACCTCCGCGGATATCCTTCAGCACTTGCCCTTTGGCGACATACTGAACTCATTAAGGTCTCTCTCCTTGTCAGGAGAGTCCTGGCTGAACTATGGCCGGCCAGATCTGGATGCGGACGACGAAGAAATTCGCCGCCCACCCACCTCCCACTTAGTAGCCACTGTCGACGATTTGACCAACATGCTCACCTTCGACTCCGAAGACATCGACGGTATGGACGACGATGCAGGAGACGAACAGGAGCCACTACCCACAAGGCACTGGACGCCCACTTCATCATATGATGTATACATGGTGGACACACCCAAAGAAAACAACGACGAGGAACGGAAGGACGCAGCGAAGGATCGTTCCCTCAAGAAGCAGTGAAAGCGGCAGCGTAAGCGCCGCTCCAAATCCCGCCTCGGCAGAAAGAGCGATCATATAGACCTAGCGATAGAGCAGGGTGAGCCAGCGGACGACAAACGCGGCATTGAACCACCGTCCGACCACGGCAACACGGAGAATCAAACCGAACAACCCGACTCCGGCGGAGATAACAGTCCAGATGACATCACGCTGGACAGGCACTCGGAGCAACAGAATACCCATCAAAGGCTTGTTGCCACTGCGAGGAGTCTGAAAAGGCAGAAGCAAAGGCTCAGGGCTGCACAAGACACATTCATAATTAGATGGAGTGAAGTACTCAACACTGCATCAAAGTACGGCGGTAGTCACCACACAAAAAGCTACCCGAAGCGAAAGCTGCTACCTGAATTCGATGAGGAGGCCTTAGATCCCCCGCAATCAAAAAACAAAACAGCCATCCGGTCGGATAGACGACCTCGTGGCCAACATAGAGCGGCAAACGACGTTGCACACAAGCCAGTACGCGATCCACGTGAGGGCTCGCATCAAAAGGACGGCGCAACCAAATCCATCTACGGGCCAAGCAAGCGCGCTCCAGCACGCAATGCAACACAACAAAAATCCGAACACCACGGTACACCCAAATACAGGGGTGTCGCACACCCCCTATGTTTCACCGATGAGGTGCTGGACCATGAATTTCCAGAGGGATTCAAACCCGTAAACATAGAGGCATACGATGGAACGACAGACCCTGGGGTCTGGATTGAGGACTACATCCTCCATATCAACATGGCTCGAGGAGACGGTCTCCACGCCATCAAGTACTTACCCCTCAAGCTCAAAGGGCCAGCTCGGCACTGGCTTAAAAGCCTCCCCGAAAACTCCATTGGAAGCTGGGAAGAGCTCGAAGACGCTTTTCGGGCAAATTTTCAAGGGACCTATGTCCGACCACCGGATGCAGACGATTTAAGTCATATAACTCAACAGCCCAGAGAGTCAGCCCGAAAGCTTTGGAACAGGTTTCTCACTAAAAATAACCAAATAGTCGACTGTCCGGACGCCGAAGCCTTAGCATCTTTCAAGCACAGCGTTCGAGATGAATGGCTTGCCAGACACCTCGGCCAAGAAAAGCCGAGAACAATGGCAGCATTAACAAGCCTCATGACCCGCTTTTGCGCGGGCGAGGACAGCTGGTTAGCCTGATGTAGCACCAGCGACCCAAGTACATCCGAAGTCAGGGACGGAAACGGGAAGCCACGACGCAGCAAAAACAAGCGCCGGAATAAAGTAGACAGCCCGAAGAGCACGGCGGTAAACGCCGGATTCAGAAGCTCTCAGCCAGGTCAGCAAAAGCTGCCCTCCAAAGGCAACAGAGACGAACTGTCCAGCCTGAACAAGATTCTGGACAAACTATGTCAGATCCACAGCACCCCGATAAACCTGCAAATCATACCCATAGAGAATGTTGGGTCTTCAAGCAGTCCGGCAAACTCAACGCCGAACACAAGGGGCAGGAAACACCAAGCGAAGACGAGGACGAGTCTCGCAAGCAAAGCACCGGGGAACAGAAGAAATTCCCACCAGAAGTCAAAACAGTAAACGTGTTACACATGATGAAGGGGAGAAACAAAGCGGCACTCCTAGAGACACATGCCCCAGGGCCTATCACCGCGGAGTTCTGCCACTGGTCGTCCAAACCGATCACCTTTGACCATCGGGATTACTCGGCAAGTATCCGGCATGCAGGATGGGCTACCTTGGTGTTAGACCCGATAATTGACGGATACCACTTCACACGAGTCCTGATGGACGGCGGCGGTAGTTTAAACCTGATATATTAGGACACAGTCCACAAAATGGGGATAGACCCAACAAAAATCAGCCATAGCAATACTACCTTTAAAGGAGTAACGCCAGGCCCAGAAGCCCATTGTACAGGCTCCCTGCTACTAGAGGTTATATTCGGCTTTCCCGATAACTTCCGCAGCGAAAAGTTAACCTTCCACATCGCTCCGTTCCAAAGTGGCTATCAAGCACTACTCAGACGCGAAGCTTTTGCTCGCTTTAATGCAATACCGCATTACGCTTATCTCATGCTTAAGATGCCCGGTCCACGTGGCATCATTACAGTAAATGGAAATATTGAGCGCTCCTTGCGCGCGGAAGACCGTGCGGCTGCCTTGGCAGCCGCACACTATACGACCTCACCAACTAGAGCATCTGACAGGTCGTTAAGACCAGGGACACGGTTAGACAAGTCCGGTGTAGCTATATATAATTGATACAGGTTTGATGGCTATACCCCTACAACAATACAAGGGGCTCAACGCGTGTGAACAAGTGACAATTAGGCTCAACTTTACTCATCTGGAACTATACAAGTTTATTTAGTATAACCTACCTTTTGCACGACAACTTTTCAACTAAGTTCCTCTCTTTTTCAAATGACCATCGTGCTACACCCATCCAGGATACGGCACAACGGAGACACAGGCGCAGACGTGCAGCAGGGACCCGTGCCAAGGATTCTTTTTAGATTAAGACCCTGCGTAAACCTTTTTTACTGTCTCTTGTTGATACACATCCCCCGGATTCTCAGTACAACTGAGAAGGATGCTGACGTATTGGCATGTGGCCACGTAGAATATTGCACGTACCTGGACACCAGGGGCTTACTACAAAGGGCACTGTCTAGCCCGGTTTACATCATAAAGACCAAATACCTTAGGGAGTGTTCGGAGTCGCAAGTTTGGCCTTATATGCATCAGCTCCGAATCATGTCTTTGGTCAAATGTTGGGTTTGCCTGATACGTCTCCAACGTATCTATAATTTTTGATTGCTCCATGCTATATTATCTACTGTTTTGGACTATATTGGGCTTTATTTTCCACTTTTATATTATTTTTTGGGACTAACCTATTAACCGGAGGCCCAGCCCAGAATTGTTGTTTTTTGCCTGTTTTAGGGTTTCAAAGAAAAGGAATATCAAATGGAGTCCAAACGGAATGAAACTTTCGGGAACGTAATTTTCTCATCGAATACAACCCAGGATATCAAACGGAGTCCAAACGGATAAAAATCTTCGGGAACGTGATTTTCTCACCGAACATGATCCAGGAGACTTGGACCCTACTCCAGGGAGTCAAAGAGGAGGTCACGAGGGTGGGGGCGCCCCCTGCCTCATGGGCCCCTCGGTGCTCCACCGACGTACTTCTTCCTCCTATATATACACACGTACCCCCAAACGATCAGAACAGGAGCCAAAAACCTAATTCCACCACCGCAACTTTCTGTATCCACGAGATCCCATCTTGGGGCCTGTTCCGGAGCTCCGCCGGAAGAGGGCCATCATCACGGAGGGCTTCTACATCATCATAGCCTCTCCGATGAAGTGTGAGTAGTTTACCTCAGACCTTCGGGTCCATAGTTAGTAGCTAGATGGCTTCTTCTCTCTCTTTGAATCTCAATACAAAGTTCTCCCCTCTCTTGTGGAGATCTATTCGATGTAATCTTCTTTTTGCGGTGTGTTTGTTGAGACCAATGAATTGTGGGTTTATGATCAAGTCTATCTATGAATAATATTTGAATCTTCTCTGAATTCTTTTATGTATGATTGGTTACCTTTGCAAGTCTCTTTGAATTATCCGTTTGGTTTGGCCAACTAGATTGGTAGTTCTTGCCATGGGAGAAGTGCTTAGCTTTGGGTTCGATCTTGCGGTGTCCTTTCCCAGTGACACAAGGGGCAGCAAGGCACGTATTGTATCGTTTCCATAGAGGATAACAAGATGGGGTTTATTTCATATTGCATGAATTTATCTCTCTACATCATGTCATCTTGCTTAAGGCGTTACTCTGTTTTTAACTTAATACTCTAGATGCATGCTGGATAGCGGTCGATGAGTGGAGTAATAGTAGTAGATGCAGAATCGTTTCGGTCTACTTGTCACGGACGTGATGCCTATATACATGATCATGCCTAGATATTCTCATAACTATACTCAATTCTGTCAATTGCTCAATAGTAATTTGTTCACCCACCATAGAATACTTATGCTCTTGAGAGAAGCCACTAGTGAAACCTATGGCCCCCGGGTCTATTCTCATCATATCAATCTCCATCACTTTAATCTTGCTTTGCTTTTTACTTTGCTTTTACTTTTACTTTGCATCTTTATACCAAAAATACCAAAAATATTATATCTATCAGATCTCACTCTTGTAAGTGACCGTGAAGGGATTGACAACCCCTAATCGCATTGGTTGTGAGTAGCTATCGTTTTGTGCAGGTACGAGGGACTTGAGCATGGCCTCCTACTGGATTGATACCTTGGTTCTCAAAAACTGAGGGAAATACTTACGCTACTCTGTTGCATCATCCCTTCCTCTTCAGGGAAAACCAACGCAAGCTCAAGACGTAGCAAGAAGGATTTCTGGCGCCGTTGCCGGGGAGTCTACACAAAAAGTCAACATACCAAGTACCCATCTCAATCCCTATCTCTCGCATTACATTATTTGCCATTTGCCTCTCGTTTTCCTCTCCCCCCAATTCACCCTTGCCGTTTTATTCGCCCTCTCTATCCTCCCTCTCTTTCTCTATTTGCCTCTTTTTGCCCGTTTCTTGTTTGCTCGTATGATTGGAATAGTCGTTTATTTATTACTAAACAAAGAACCTAAGATCTATGGATCCTCATCCACTTGCTAATCTTTTTAAGAGATCCAGTTATGTTGAACCAATTGCTAGTGAGTTTTGTGCACTAGATTATCTTTATGAAGTTTTGCTTGAGATTCGTGAATCTGAAAATTGCGATGAAGTATTTTATGAAGTGATTCATGATAGATCTTTGAATAAAAAGCATGATTGCAATGATGTTATTATAAATTCTATTAATGTCAATTGTGCTAATAATATGCAAAACCCTAAGCTTGGGGATGCTAGTTTCTCTATGTCCTCTACTTGTTGCAATGATCATGATTGGGGTGATTCTTCTTATGATCTTGAAAATTTATTTAAGCCCCATGATGCATATGAGATTGATAATAGTGTTTGCAATATTATTGAAAGTGGGTTTGGAAGAGTGTCAACTTTATATCCCACATATTTGGAGAATGTTCAATCTTATGAAAATCTTGATAAAAGTGGGTTTGGAGAAGTCATGACTTTAGTTAATGTTTATCCCACTATTTTGGAAGAGTGACAACTTTGCATGCATGTGGATCATGTTGAAAATATTTTTTGTGATAGCTATTTTGTTGAATTTTCTTATCATCCTACATGTAATTACTATGAGAGAGGAAAATTTGGCTTTAGAAATTTTCATGTTACTAAATTACCTCTCGTTATGTTGAGATTGCTATTGTTTCTTTCCTCTTCCTTGGATATGATAGTTTTTGCTTGCCTTGATAATTTGTTTGCCTATAAGATTCCTATGCATAGGAAGTATGTTAGACTTAGATGTGTTTTTCACATGCTTTATGATGCTCCTTTTGTGCTTCAATTCTTGTCTTTAATGTGAGCATCATTAAAATTATCAATGCCTAGCTATAAGGCTTTAAAGAAAAGCGCTTGTTGGGAGACAACCCAATATTTTTCCTTGCTGTTAATTAATAAATGAATTATTTAGTCTCTGTTTTGTTGTGTTTTTTGTGTTTAATTAGTGTTTGTGCCAAGTAGAACCGTTGGGAAGATTTGGGGAAAGTCTTGTTGAACTTGCTGTAAAAAACAGAAACTTTAGCGCTCACGAGAACTGCTGTCATTTTTATTTGAAGAGTGCTATTTAGTTATTCTTTTTTCAGATGATTAATAGATAAATTACTCACGTACAGCAATTTATTTTAGAATTTTTGGGGTTCCAGATATTGCGCTAGCTACAGATTACTACAGACTGTTCTGTTTTTGACAGATTCTGTTTTTCGTGTGTTGTTTGCTTATTTTGATGAATCTATGGCTAGTAAAATAGTTTATAATCCATAGAGAAGTTGTAATACAGTAGGTTTAACACCAATATAAATAAAGAATGAGTTCATTACAGTACCTTGAAGTGGTCTTTTGTTTTCTTTCGCTAACGGAGCTCACGAGTTTTCTATTTTGAGTTTTGTGTTGTGAAGTTTTCAAGTTTTGGGTGAATTCTTTTGATGGATCATGGAACAAGGAGTGGCAAGAGCCTAAGCTTGGGGATGCCCATGGCACCCCCAAGATAATCCAAGGACACCAAAAAGTCAAAGCTTGGGGATGCCCCGGAAGGCATCCCCTCTTTCATCCACTTCCATCGGTAATTTACTTGGAGCTATATTTTTATTCACCAACATGATATGTGTTTTGCTTGGAGCGTCTTGTATTATTTATGTCTTTGTGTCTTAGTATGCCACAATCATCCTTGCTGTACACACCTTTTGAGAGAGCCATACATGAATTAAAATTTGATAGAATACTCTATGTGCTTCACTTATATCTTTTGAGCTAAGTAGTTTTGCTCTATGTGATTCACTTATATCTTTTGAGCTAATTAATTTTGCTCTGTGTGCTTCACTTATATCTTTTGAGCGTTATAATTTTGCTCTATGTGCTTCACTTAGATATTTTAAGAGCACGGTGGTGGAATTGTTTTAAAGAAACTATTGATCTCTCATGCTTCACTTAAATTATTTTGAGAGTCTCTTAATAGCATGGTAATTTGCTTAATAATAATATGCTTGGTATTCAAGATTTGTGAAACTTTCTTTTGAGTGTGTTGAATACTAAGAAAAGATTGAAGCATGATAATTGTTTTGAGATATGGAGGTGATAATATTAAAGTCATGCTAGTTGAGTAGTTGTGAATTTAAAGAATACTTGTGTTAAAGTTTGTGATTCCCGTAGCATGCACGTATGGTGAACCGTTATGTGAAGAAGTCGGAGCATGATTTATTTATTGATTGTCTTCCTTACGAGTGGCGGTCGGGGACGAGCGATGGTCTTTTCCTACCAATTTATCCCCCTAGGAGCATGCACGTAATACTTTGCTTTGATAACTTCTAGATTTTTGCAATAAGTATATGAGTTCTTTATGACTAATGTTGAGTCCATGGATTATACGCACTCTCACCCTTCCACCTTTGCTAGCCTCTCTAATACCGCGCACCTTTCGCCGGTATCATACACCTACCATATACCTTCCTCAAAACAGCCACCATACCTACCTATTATGACATTTCCATAGCCATTCTGAGATATATTGTCATGCAACTTTCCACCATCTAGTTCATCATGACACGTTCATCATTGTCATATTGCTTAGCATAATCATGCAGTTGACATAGTATTTGTGGCAAAGCCACCGTTCATAATTTCTTCATACTTGTCACTCTTGATTCATTGCATATCCCGGTACATCGCCGGAGGCATCCATATAGAGTCATACTTTGTTTTAGAATCAAGTTGTAATCATTGAGTTGTAAATGAATAAAAGTGTGATGGTCATCATTCAATAGAGCATTGTCCCAAATAAAAAGAAAAATAAAAGAGAGAAAGGCCAAAGAAAAAAAGAAGGCCCAAAAAAAATAAAAAGGGGCAATGCTACTATCCTTTTACCACACTTGTGCTTCAAAGTAGCACCATGATATAGCGAGTCTCATATATTGTGCTTCAAAGTAGCACCATGTTCTTTATAGAGAGTCTCATATGTTGTCACTTTCATATACTAGTGGGAATTTTACATTATAGAACTTGGCTTGTATATTCCAATGATGGGCCTCCTCAAGTGCCCTAGGTCTTCGTGAGCAAGCAAGTTGGATGCACACCCACTAGTTTCTTTTGTTGAGCTTTCATACATTTATAGCTCTAGTGCATCCGTTGCATGGCAATCCCTGCTCACTCACATTGATATCTATTGATGGGTATCTCCACAGCTCGTTGATACGCCTAGTTGATGTGAGACTATCTTCCCCTCCTTTTGTCTTCTCCACAACCACCATTCTATTCCACCTACAGTGCTATATCCGTGGCTCACGCTCATGTATTGTGTGAAGATTGAAAAAGTTAGAGTATGAAACAATTGCTTGGCTTGTCATCGGGGTTGTGCATGGTTTAAATACTTTGTGTGGAGAAGATGGAGCATAGCCAGACTATATGATTTTGTAGGGATAACTTTCTTTGGCCATGTTATTTTGAGAAGACATAATTGCCTTGTCAGTATGCTTGAAGTATTATTATTTTTATGTCAATATAAACTTTTGTCTTGAATCTTTCTAATCTGAATATTCATACCACAATTAAGAAGTTTGCATTGAAATTATGCCAAGTAGCACTCCGCATCAAAAATTCTCTTTTTATCATTTACCTACTCGAGGACGAGCAGGAATTAAGCTTGGGGATGCCTGATACGTCTCCAACGTATCTATAATTTTTTATTGCTCCATGCTATATTATCTACTATTTTTGGACTATATTGGGCTTTATTTTCCACTTTTATATTATTTTTTGGGACTAACCTATTAACCGGAGGCCCAGTCCAGAATTGTTGTTTTTTGCCTATTTCAGTGTTTTGGAGAAACAGAATATCAAACGGAGTCCAAACGGAATAAAATCTTCGGGAACGTGATTTTCTCACCGAACGTGATCCAGGAGACTTGGACCCTGCTCCAAGGAACAAAAGAGGCGGTCACGAGGGTGGGGGCGCCCCCCCCCTAGGGCGCGCCCCCCTGCCTCGTGGTCCCCTCGTTGCTCCTCCGGCGTACTTCTTCCTCCTATATATACACACGTACCCCCAAACGATAAGAACGGGAGCCAAAAACCTAATTCCACCGCCACAACTTTCTGTATCCACGAGATCCCATCTTGGGGCCTGTTCTGGAGCTCCGCCGGAAGAGGGCCGTCATCACGGAGGGCTTCTACATCATCCTAGCCCCTCCGATGAAGTGTGAGTAGTTTACCTCAGACCTTCGGGTCCATGGTTAGTAGCTAGATGGCTTCTTCTCTCTCTTTGAATCTCAATACAAAGTTCTCCCCCTCTCTTGTGGAGATCTATTCGGTGTAATCTTCTTTTTGCGGTGTGTTTGTTGAGACCGATGAATTGTCGGTTTATGATCAAGTCTATCTATGAATAATATTTGAATCTTCTCTGAATTCTTTTATGTATGATTGGTTATCTTTGCAAGTCTCTTCGAATTATCCGTTTGGTTTGGCCAACTAGATTGGTAGTTCTTGCCATGGGAGAAGTGCTTAGCTTTGGGTTTGATCTTGCGGTGTCCTTTCCCAGTGACAGAAGGGGCAGCAAGGCACGTATTGTATCGTTGCCATCGAGGATAACAAGATGGGGTTTATTTCATATTGCATGAATTATCTCTCTACATCATGTCATCTTGCTTAAGGCGTTACTCTGTTTTTAACTTAATACTCTAGATGCATGCTGGATAGCGGTCGATGAGTGGAGTAATAGTAGTAGATGCAGAATCGTTTCGGTCTACTTGTCACGAACGTGATGCCTATATACATGATCATGCCTAGATATTCTCATAACTATCCTCAATTCTGTCAATTGCTCAACAGTAATTTGTTCACCCACCGTAGAATACTTATGCTCTTGAGAGAAGCCACTAGTGAAACCTATGGCCCCCGGGTCTATTCTCATCATATCAATCTCCATCACTTCAATCTTGCTTTGCTTTTTACTTTGCTTTTACTTTTTACTTTGCATCTTTATACCAAAAATACCAAAAATATTATATCTATCAGATCTCACTCTCGTAAGTGACCGTGAAGGGATTGACAACCCCTAATCGCGTTGGTTGCGAGTAGCTATCGTTTTGTGCAGGTACGAGGGACTTGAGCGTGGCCTCCTACTGGATTGATACCTTGGTTCTCAAAAACTGAGGGAAATACTTACGCTACTCTGCTGCATCATCCCTTCCTCTTCGGGGAAAACCAACGCAAGCTCAAGATGTAGCATTGCCCGGCTCCTATGTTTTGCTGCCTTACGTTCTGCTCTATCGGCTAGGGCGGCACCAGGAGAACTACTGCGGTTGTGCCCTGGTTCATTCGGACAAGCACCTTAGTAGAGAAAGCCGAAAACTGACTGCCATGATATAGCATGAGACTGGTCAACCACTCGATGACCTAGCGGAATCTTCGGGATTCCTCCGCCTAAACGAAGGGCCGTTTCCCGGCCAGGCATGTACGCGCCCCGAATTCGAATGAGCGCGGAGCCACCAGGGGCTATATAGTAGCCCCACTGTCAAACTCCTCTGGCTAAGTGAAAGTGTTAAAGCATTATAGTCCGATTGCCTAGTTCGCTGCGCTATCACCTCCTTAATGGACCAAGACGTTGGATCAAGTGCGAACATGTGTCTTCTGTGAGCACCCCCGCATTATATGCGTGGGGGCTGAAGCCGACGACTGCCATCTTTTAGGTTATATACATATATACATAAACGGCCGCACAGGAGGCATCGGGCAAAAGTATAAAAACAGCCTTGACAAACTCAATAAAACACTGTTTTTCAATGGGAATACATGTCATTAGAACATAATATTCTTCGAGCACTGCGCTTCTATCAAACGAGCACCCTCAAGAACTTCTCGGAAGTAGTGCTCGGCAGATACTCGGCTCTCGTCCGAATCTTGGGCTGCAATGGCGGTGGCCTCCATCTCCGCCCAGTATGTCTTCACACAGGCAAGGGCCATCCGCGCACCCTCTACGCACGCCTCTTCACCGCGTTGATGTGCGGCACCGCACCAAGGAACTGCTGCACCAAACTAAAATAATTGTTCGGCTTTGGCCTTTCCGACCACAGATGATCCACAACAGACCTCATGGCGAGTCCGGACAATCTATTCAGCTCGGCCATTCGGCCAACCGATCAGTCAATGGAAGCGGACGCTCTAGAACGTTAAATTGTGACCAGAATAGCTTTTCCACTTCGCGATCTTTTTGATCTCGAAAGTATTCGGCCACATCGGTAGCACTCGCCGCTAAGTCCAGATATGCGTCTGCAGAACTCCACAGCCGGTCCAAAGGGGCGTAACGAGGATCTCCAAACTTCATTCGCGGCATAAAGGGCTTCCCAGCCGCGATATCCCCGGCTTGACGCAGCTCCTCCTTCATCTCTCTCATTGCAGAGCGGGTGTCTTTGGTCTCCATCATGGCCTTCTCCAGGTCTGTCCTCTTCGCTCGATCTTCCTTTTCAAGAAGCTTGTAACGGTCAGCGGCGTTCTTCAATTCCACAGCCATCCTGGCTATTTCCTCCTTGCTTTGGCAGTGAGCAGCCTGTTCGGCTTTCAGCTCCTCGATTGCCTTTAGGGCAGTCGCATCACTTTTCCTGGCTTGTTCTTTGGCTCGGGCAAGTTCCGCCCGAAGGTTCTCCATGGCCGCAGCTTCATCTGCATTCACACACATGTTATAGATATTGGCATCATGCTCCTCTTCCCATGCGTCACCGGAGGAATCACATACCCTATGCCTCATCAAGCTGCTTGTTGACAAGTACGATTTCGGCGTCTGCCACGTCAAACTGCCGCTTTAGCTCGGCAAACTCATCAGTCCGGCTGGCCACCGGACCCTCCGCCACCTGCATATTAAGGCGGCATGATTATTCCTAGGACTATGATCCTCTATGCACTGTCGTCTTCGACAGCACCCAGAGTCTCAGGGGCTACTATCTACACAGGGCACATCTAAAAATGTGCGGTACTGTCAAAAATGTACATCATTTCGCATACCTCAAAACCCGTCAGTAGACTCATAAAGGCTTCATGCAACCCGCTTTCGGCGGATGAAATCCTTTCAATCACCGTACCCATTAACGTGCGGTGCTCTTCTAAGATAGCCGCTTGCTCTAGCAAATCCCTCAGTATGTCCGACCGTACACCAGACAGTGTCGGACTCTTTCGATTGCCCTCTTCAAGAGCTGGATACTAAGGACTTCGGGTGGCCATAAGATTACCTTCTGGCCTTGCCGGATCAGGAGAAACCCTCCGCGGCTACACCTTCGGGTCGCCCGCCTCATGAGGCGGTATGGCAGGGGGAGGCGTTTCGCTCTCCATCATCTCTGGAAGAAGATCCCCTGAAGACGAGATCTGCTGAGAAGGGCTAAGATCCAAACTGCAAGATAAATGCTTCGGTTATTTTCCTCACAAGTAAGGCGAGATATTTTCGTTATTAAGTACCCTTTTACTTACAGCTCGGTGGAGGGTTGATCCCCTTGAGGGCATAGTGCGGCCGAGGTATCCCCCAGGGAAGGACCCTCCGGCGAAGATTTCTTCCCCTGTTTGGAGATCGTGGTCTCCGGGTCCTCAAAGGCGTTCCTCTTCCTTCCCTGGGGAGAGGAAGTTTTAGTTCCTCCTCCCCGGTTAACCTCCTTCGCAAAGGTGCTAGCCTCCTTGTCCCCCCCTTATCTTCTCCTGAGGGTGCTTGATAAGGCGCAATCTCCAGCATCCTGGTTAGCATGGGATTTGGTGATGTCTCAGGGAGGGGGGCCGGACACCTGATCAACTTTGCCTTCGCTATCCAATCCTGGTCAAAGAGCGGCTTTTTAGGGCGACGTTGGATAAACAAACGGACAGTGTGTTCGGATGCGGGGCTACTTACTTGGGTATCCGGGCGATTGCAGCTTAGACCTGCATCCTCAGTGATGTCCAGACACATTATTTGTGGTCTGAAGAACAACTTGTACATCTCCTCGGGCGTCATGCCAAGGAAGTGTTGAATAGCTCGCGGTCCTTCCGGGTTGAATTCCCACATGCGAAGGGGCCGGCATTTGCAAGGATGGACTCGACGAACTAGCATAACTTGCACTACCATAACCAGACTGAAATCTCTCTCAAAGAGACCTTGGATACGGCTTTGCAGTATTGGCACGTCCTTGGCTGGACCCCAGCTCAGCCCCTTGCTAATCCATGACGGCAGTTGTGGTGGGGGTCCTGAGCGAAAGGTGGGGGCAGCTACCCACTTGGCACTTCGGGGAGCTGTGATGTAGAACCACTCCCGCTGCCACAATTCGGACACCTCTGGGAAGCTACACTCAGGCCATGGAGCGTCAGCAATTTTTCTTATTAAAGCGCCTCTGCACGCTGCGTGCTACCCCTCGATCATCTTCGGCTTCACATCGAAGGTCTTGAGCCACAGGCCGAAGTGAGGGGTAATGCGGAGGAAGGCCTCACATACGACAATAAATGACGAAATGTGAAGAAGGGAATCCGGGGCCAGATCGTGAAAATCTAGCCCATAATAGAACATAAGACCCCTAACAAAGGGATCCAGAGCGAGGTCAAGTCCTCAGAGGAAGTGGGAGACGAACACGACGCTCTCGTTGGGTTCGGGAGTAGGGACGACCTGCCCTCGGGCGGGCAGCCGATGCGAAATTTCGGCGGTCAGATATCTGGCCTCTCTCAACCTCTTGATGTCCTCCTCCGTGACGGAGGAAGGCATCCACCGACCTTGAAGGTTGGATCCGGACATAGTTGAAGGTCTGAAGCACCTGACCTGAGTTTTGGGTGTTAGAACTCGAGGCAGGGGAAGGATTTGATTGAGCACGAGAGGGAAAAAAGAAAAAGCCTTGTCCCCTTTATAAAGAGGGTGAATATCAAGCGTCCTCCTCGTGGCCGTTTGGGACTTGCCTAAGATCTAGGAGTCCTACCAATAGGCACGGTTGGGTTACCCACGTCCGTATTGATGAGAATCCTGTAATAAAGGGGACACGATCTCTGCTTCGACAAGACATGCCAAGGAAACCGCCTCACGAAACACGCTGAGATTGGTTATGAAAAATGATTCGAATAAAGACCTGGCTGTGGTGTGATGTCACACTACGGGGTACGTCAGCAGATTAGATTTATGGAAATATTATTCTCTCTATGGTGGTATGTGGAACTTGTTTTGCAGAGCCGGACACGATCCTCGTGTTCAAAATCTTCTATGAAGTATTCGGAGGAGGAACCCGCCTTGCAATGCCGAAGACAATCTGCGCGCCTGACTCATCGTCATTGAAGCCTGGTTCAGGGGCTACTAAGGGAGTCCTGGATTAGGGGGTATTCGGACAGCCGGACTATATCCTTTGGCCGGACTGTTGGACTATGAAGATACAAGATTGAAGACTTCGTCCCGTGTCCGGATGGGACTTTCCTTGGCGTGGAAGGCAAGCTTGGCAGTACGGATATGTAGGTCTCCTTCCTTGTAACCAACTCTGTGTAACCCTAGCCCCCTCCGGTGTCTATATAAACCGGAGGGTTTAGTCCATAGGACTAACAGCAACAATCATACCATAGGCTAGCTTCTAGGGTTTAGCCTCTTTGATCTCGTGGTAGATCAACTCTTGTACTACTCATATTATCAAGAATAATCAAGCAGGACGTAGGGTATTACCTTCATCAAGAGGGCCCGAACCTGGGTAAACATCGTGTCACCCGCCTCCTGTTACCATCCGCCTAGACGCACAGTTCAGGACCCCCTACCCGAGATCCGCCGGTTTTGACACCGACAACTGCCATTTAGGTCATATTGGTGTAAAGTGCATAAATAAACTCCATGCTGATGGGCTTTTGGAATCACTTGATTATGAATCACTTGATGCTTGTGAACCAAGCCTCATGGGCAAGATGACTAAAACTCCATTCTCCGGAACAATGGAGCGAGCCACTAACTTATTGGAAATAATACATACTGATGTATGCGGTCCGATGAGTGTTGAGGCTCGCGGCGGGTATCGTTATTTTCTGACCTTCACGGATGATTTAAGCAGATATAGGTATATCTACTTAATGAAACACAAGTCTAAAACATTTGAAAAGTTCAAAGAAATTCAGAGTGAAGTTAAGAATCATCATAACAAGAAAATAAAGTTTCTACAATCTGATCGCGGAGGCAAATATTTGAGTTACGAGTTTGGCCTTAATTTAAAAACAATGTGGAATAGTTTCACAACTCATGCCACCTAGAACACCATGGAGTAATGGTGTGTCCGAACGTCGTAACCGTACTTTATTAGATATGGTGCAATCTATGATGGCTCTTACCAATTTACCACTATCATTTTGGGGTTATGCATTAGAGATAGCTACATTCACGTTAAATAGGGCACCGTCTAAATCCGTTGAGACGACACCATATGAACTGTGGTTTAGAAAGAAACCTAAGCTGTCATTTCTTCAAGTTTGGGGCTATGATGCTTATGTGAAAAAGCTTCAACCTGATAAGCTCGAACCCAAATCGGAGAAATGTGTCTTCATACCCAAAGGAAAATGTTAGGTACACCTTCTATCACAGATCCGAAGGCAAGATATTTGTTGCTAAGAATGGATCCTTTATAGAGAAGAAGTTTCTCTCGAAAGAAGTGAGTGGGAGGAATGTAGAACTTGATGAGGTAATTGTACCTTCTCCCGAATTGGAAAGTAGTTCATCCCAGAAATCAGTTCCAGTGATTCCTACACCAATTAGTGAGGAAGCTAATGATGATGATCATGAAACTTCAGATCAAGTTACTACTGAACCTCGTAGGTCAACCAGAGTACGGTCCGCACCAGAGTGGTACGGTAATCCTATTCTGGAAGTCATGTTACTGGACCATGACGAACCTATGAACTATGAGGAAGCGATGATGAGCCCAAATTCCGCGAAATGGCTTGAGGCAATGAAATCTGAGATGGGATCCATGTATGAGAACAAAGTATGGACTTTTTTGACTTGCCCGATGATCGGCGAGCCATTGATAATAAATGGATCTTCAAGAAGAAGACGGTCGGAAAAGGTTTTTGACAAGTTCAAGGTGTTGACTACGATAAGATTTTCTCACTCGTAGTGATGCTTAAGTCTGTCCGAATCATGTTAGCAATTGGCACATTTTATGAAATCTGGCAAATGGATGTCAAAACTACATTCCTTAATGGATATCTTAAAGAAGAGTTGTATATGATGCAACAAGAAGGTTTTGACAATCCTAAAGGTGCTAACAAAGTGTGCAAGCTCCAGCGAACCATCTATGGACTGGTGCAAGCATCTCGGAGTTGGAATATACACTTTGATAAGGTGATCAAAGCATATGGTTTTATACAGACTTTTGGTGAAGCCTGTATTTATAAGAAAGTGAGTGGGAGCACTACAGCCTTTCTGATAAGTATATGTGAATGACATATTATTAATAAAAAATGATGTAGAATTTTCTAGAAAGAATAAAGAAGTGTTTGAAAGGAGTTTTTCAAAGAAAGACCTCGGTAAAGCTACTTACATACTGAGCATCAAGATCTATAGATATAGATCAAGGCACTTGATAAGTTTTTTCAATGTGTACATACCTTGACAAGTTTTTGAAGTAGCTCAAAATGGAACAGTCAAAGAAGGAGTTCTTGCCTGCGTTGCAAGGTGTGAAGTTGAGTAAAGACCCAAAAGCCGACCACGGCAAAAATAGAAAGAGAATGAAAAGTCATTCCCTATGTCTCGGTCATAGGTTCTATAAAGTATGCTATGCTATGTACCAGATCTATTGTGTACCTCACCATGAGTTTGGCAAGAGGGTACAATAGTGATCTAGGAGTGGATCACTGGACAACGGTCAAAATTATCCTTAGTGGAATAAGGACATGTTTCTCAGTTATGGAGGTGACAAAAAGTTCGCCGTAAAGGGTTACGTTGATGCAAGCTTTGACACTGATATGGATGAATCTAAGTCTCAATCTGGATACATATTGAAAGTGGGAGCAATTAGCTGGAGTAGCTCCGTGCAGAGCATTGTAGACATAGAATATTTGCAAAATACACACGGCTCTGAATGTGGCAGACTCGTTGACTAAACTTCTCTCACAAGCAAAACATGATCACACCTTAGTACTCTTTGGGTGTTAATCACATTGCGATGTGAACTAGATTATTGACTCTAGTAAACCCTTTGGATGTTAGTCACATGGCGATGTGAACTAGTCACATAAAGATGTGAGCTATTGGTGTTAAATCATATGACAATGTGAACTATATTATTGACTCTAGTGCAAGTGGGAGACTGAAGGAAATATGCCCTGGAGGCAATAATAAAGTTGTTATTTATATTTCCTTATATCATGATAAATGTTTATTATTCATGCTAGAATTGTATTAACCGAAAACTTGATACATGTGTGGATACATAGACAAAACACAGTGTCCCTAGTAAGCGTCTACTAGACTAGCTCGTTAATCAAAGATGGTTAAGTTTCCTAACCATAGACATGTGTTGTCATTTGATGAAATGGATCACATCAGTAGGAGAATGATGTGATGGACAAGACCCATCTGTTAGCTTAGCATAATGATCGTTAAGTTTTATTTCAATTGCTTTCCTCATGACTTATACATATTCTTTTGAGTATGAGATTATGCAACTCCCGAATATCGGAGGAATACCTTGTGTGCTATCAAATGTCACAACATAACTAGGTGATTATAAAGATGCTCCATAGGTATCTCCGAAGGTGTTTGTTGGGTTAGCATATATCGAGATTAGGATTTGTCACTCCGAGTTTCGGAGAGGTATCTCTGGGCCCTCTCGGTAATGCACATCACGATAAGCCTTGCAAGCAATGTGACTAATGAGTTAGTTGCGGGATGATGCATTACGGAACGAGTAAAGAGACTTGCCGGTAACGAGATTGAACTAGGTATGATGATACCGATGATCGAATCTCGCGTAAGTAACATACCGATGACAAAGGGAACAATGTATGTTGTTATGGAACTGTTCTTCAATTGCAATTTTAGTGTCAGGGTTTGGAACTATTTGCAAATTGATTGGTCATCAGGTGACTCGATGAAGGAGCTGGTCATCAATGCAAACAGGAGTTTCAGGAAACCTTTCTTCTCTGAAGTGGTCTTTATAGCTTGCTGGAATATATGGATTGTCAGAAATGCTAAGGTCTTTAGGCATGAGAGAGATGGATTTAATAAATGGAGAACAGCTTTTCTTCATGATATTGCTCTAATGCAATATAGGGTTAAGCATGCTTATAAGGAGGATCTCCTTAAATGGATCTCTTTTCTTCCACCTTGAGCCTGTTTGTTGTTTTTCCTCCTTTATTTAGACTAGCTTGATTACCCCTTGTAATCCCCCTTGTACTTGTACTTGTATTGCCTTTTAATAAAGTTTTGATATGCTGTGGGGTTTTTCCCCTACAGTCCCCAGTCAAAAAAACGTATGTTGTTATGTGGTTTGACCGATAAAGATCTTCATAGAATATGTAGGAGCCAATATGAGCATCCAGGTTCCGCTATTGGTTATTGACCGGAGATGTGTCTCGGTCATGTCTACATAGTTCTTGAACCCATAGGGTCCGCATGTTAACGTTCGATGACAATTTATATTATGAGTTATGTGATTTGATGACCAAAGTTTGTTCGGAGTCCCAGATGAGATCACCGACATGATGAGGAGTCTCGAAATGGTCGAGAGGTAAAGTTTGATATATTGGAAGGCTATATTCGGACATCGGAATGGTTCCGAGTGATTCGGGTATTTTTCGGAATACCGGAGAGTTACGGGAATTCGTCGGGGGAAGTTAATGGGCCTTTGCTACCTCTTGAGCACTGCGTTGTTTTTCCCTTGAAGAGGAAAAGGTGATGCAACGAAGTAGCATAAGTATTTCCCTCAGTTTTTGAGAACCAAGGTATCAATCCAGTAGGAGACTACACGCAGTCCCTCGTACCTACACAAACAAATAAGAACCTCGCAACCAACACGATAAAGGGGTTGTCAATCCCTTCACGGTCACTTACGAGAGTGAGATCTGATAGAGATAATAAGATAAATATTTTTGGTATTTTTATGATATAGATAGGAAAATAAAGATTGCAAAGTAAAATAGATTGGAAACTTATATGATAAAAGATAGACCTGGGGGCCATAGGTTTCACTAGTGGCTTCTCTCAAGATAACAAAAGTATTACGGTGGGTGAACAAATTACTATCGAGCAATTGATAGAAAAGTGCATAATTATGAGAATATCTAGGCATGATCATGTATATAGGCATCACGTCTGCGACAAGTAGACCAAAACAATTCTGCATCTACTACTATTACTCCACACATCGACTGCTATCCAGCATTCATCTAGAGTATTAAGTTCATAAGAACAGAGTAACGCATTAGGCAAGATGACATGATGTAGAGGGATAAACTCAAGCAATATGATATAAACCCCATCTGTTTATCCTCGATGGAAATAATACAATACGTGCCTTGCTGCCCATGTTGTCACTGGGAAAGGACACCGCAAGATTGAACCCAAAGCTAAGCACTTCTCCCATTGCAAGAAATGTCAATCTAGTAGGCCAAACCAAACTGATAATTCGAAGAGACTTGCAAAGAGAACAAATCATACATAAAAGATTTCATAGAAGAATCAAATATTGTTCATAGATAAACTTGATCATAAACCCACAATTCATCGGATCTCGACAAACACACCGCAAAAAGAATTACATCGAATAGATCTCCAAGAAGTTCGAGGAGAACATTGTATTGAGATCCAAAGAGAGAGAAGAAGCCATCTAGCTAATAACTATGGACCCGAAGGTCTGTGGTAAACTACTCACACATCATCGGAGAGGCTATGGTGTTGATGTAGAAGCTCTCCGTGATCAATTCCCCCTCCGGCGAAGCTCCGGAAAAGGCCCCAAGATGGGATCTCTTGGGTACAGAAGGTTGCGGCGGTGGAAATAGGGTTTCATGGTGCTCCTGGATGTTTTCGGGGTATATGAATATATATAGGAGGAAGAAGTGGGTCGGTGGAGCTGTGAGGGGCCCACGCGGGTGGGGGCGCGCCTAGGGGGGCAGGCGCGCCTCCCTGACTCGTGGTCGCCTCGCTTCTTTCTTGACGTCTACTCCAAGTGCCCTGGATCATGTTTGTTCCAAAAATAACTCTCCCGAAGGTTTCATTCCATTTGGATTTCGTTTGATATTCCTTTTCTGCGAAACACTGAAATAGGCAAAAAAAACATCAATTTGCACTGGGCCTTGGATTAGTAGGTTAGTCTCAAAAATAATATAAAAGTGTATAATAAAGCTCTTTAAACATCCAAAACAAATAATATAATAGCATGGAACAATAAAAAAATTATAGATACGTTGGAGACATATCAAGCATCCCCAAGCTTAATTCCTGCTCGTCCTCGAGTAGGTAAATGATAAAAATAGAATTTTTGATTTGGAATGCTACCTAGCATAATTCGCAATGTAATTTTATTTATTGTGGCATGAATATTCAGATCCGAGAGATTCAAGATAAAATTTTAATATTGACATAAAAATAATAATACTTCAAGCATACTAACTAAGCAATCATGTCTTCTCAAAATAACGTGGGCCGAAGAAAGTTCATCCCTACAAAATCATATAGTTTGGTCATGCTCCATTTTCATCACACAAGAATGCTCTCATCATGCACAACCCCGATGACAAGCCAAGCAATTGTTTCATACTTTAGTAATCTCAAACTTTTTTCAATTTTCACGCAATACATGAGCGTGAGCCATGGATATAGCACTATGGGTGGAATACAATATAATGATGGGGGTTATGTGGAGAAGACAAAAAAGGAGAAAGTCTCACATCGACGCGGCTAATCAACGGGCTAGGGAGATGCCCATCAATAGATGTCAATGCAAGGAGTAGGGATTGCCATGCAACGGATGCACTAGAGCTATAAATGTATGAAAGCTCAACAAAATAAACTAAATGGGTGTGCATCCAAATTGCTTGCTCACGAAGACCTAGGGCATTTGAGGAAGCCCATTGTTGGAATATACAAGCCAAGTTCTATAATGAAAAATTCTCACTAATATATGAAAGTGACAAAACAAGAGACTCTCTATCATAAAGATCATGGTGCTACTTCGAAGCACAAGTGTGGAAAAAAAGGTAATAGCATTGTCCCTTTTTATTTCTCTTTTTTTTTCTTTTTTTGGGCCTTTCCTTTATTTATTTGGCCTTTCCACTTTTTTTATTTGGGACAATGATCTATTAATGATGATCATCACACTTCTATTTATTTACAACTCAATGATTACAACTCGATACTAGAACAAAATATGACTCTATATGAATGCCTCCGGCGGTGTACCGGGGAGGGCAATGAATCAAGAGTGACATGTATGATAAATTATGCATGGTGGCTTTGCCACAAATACGATGTCAACTACATGATCATGCAAGGCAATATGACAATGATGAAGCGTGTCATAAATGAAATGGTGGAAAGTTGTATGGTAATATATCTCGGAATGACTATGGAAATGCAATAATAGGTAGGTATGGTGGCTGTTTTGAGGAAGATATAAGGAGGTTTATGTGTGATAGAGCGTATCATATCATGGGGTTTGTGTTGGGGAACGTGGTAATTTCAAAAAAAAATCCTACGCACACGCAAGATCATGATGATGCATAGCAACGAGAGGGGAGAGTATCATCTACGTACCCTCGTAGACCGTAAGCGGAAGCGTTATGAGAACGCGGTTGATGTAGTCGTACGTCTTCATGATCCGACCGATCCAAGTACCAAACGTACGACACCTCCGAGTTCAGCACTCGTTCAGCTCGGTGACGTCCCACGAACTCCGATCCAGCAGAGCTTCGAGGGAGATTTCCGTCAGCACGACGGCGTGCTGATGATGATGCTACCGGCGCAGGGCTTCGCCTAAGTACCGCTACGATATGACCGAGGTGGATTATGGTGGAGGGGGGCACCACACACGGCTAAAAGATCAACTGATCAACTTGTGTGTCTATGGGGTGCCCCTAGCCACGTATATAAAGGAGTGGAGGAGGGGGAGAGGCCGGCCCTCCTAGGCGCGCCCCAAGGGGAGTCCTACTCCCACCGGGAGTAGGATCCCCCCTTCCATGTAGTAGGAGTAGGAGAGAAGGAAAGGGAAAAGAGAAGAGAAGGAAGGAAGGGGCGTCGCCCCTTCCCTTAGTACAATTCGGACTAAGCCTTGGGGGGCACAACCTCCCCTCTCTCTTTCCCCTAAAGCCCAATAAGGCCAATATACTCCCCGATGAATTCCTGTAACTCTCCGGTACTCCAAAAAATACCTGAATCACTCGGAACCTTTACGATGTCCGAATATAGTCGTCCAATATATCGATCTTTATGTCTCAACCATTTCGAGACTCCTCGTAACGTCCCCGATCTCATCCAGGACTCCGAGCTACCTTCGGTACATCAAAACACATAAACTCATATTACCGATCGTCACCGAATGTTGTTAAGCGTGCGGACCCTACGGGTTCGAGAACTATGTAGATATGACCGAGACTCGTCTCCGGTCAATAACCAATGGCGGAACCTGGATGCTCATATTGGCTCCCACATATTCTATGAAGATCTTTATCGGTCAAATCACATAACGACATACGTTGTTCCCTTTGTCATCGGTATGTTACTTGCCTGAGATTCGTTCATTGGTATCTCTATACCTAGTTCAATCTCGTAGCCGGCAAGTCTCTTTAATCGTTCCGTAATGCATCATCCCGCAACTAACTCATTAGTCACATTGCTTGCAAGGCTTATAGTGATGTGCATTACCGAGAGGGCCCAAAGATACCTCGCCGACAATCGGAGTGACAAATCCTAATCTCGATCTATGCCAACTCAACAAGTACCCTCAGAGACACCTGTAGAGCACCTTTATAATCACCCAGTTATGTTGTGACGTTTGGTAGCACACAAAGTGTTCCTCCGGTATTCGGGAGTAGCATAATCTCATAGTCAGAGGAACATGTATAAGTCATGAAGAAAGCAGTAGCAACACACTAAACGATCATCGTGCTAAGCTAACGGAATGGGCCAAGTCAATCACATCATTCTCTAATGATGTGACCCCATTAATCAAATGAAAACTCATGTCTATGGTTAGGAAACATAACCACCATTGATTCAATGAGCTAGTCAAGTAGAGGCAAACTAGTGACACTCTGTTTGTCTATGTATTCACACATGTACTAAGTTTCCGGTCAATACAATTCTAGCATGAATAATAAACATTTATCATGATATAAGGAAATATAAATAACAACTTTATTATTGCCTCTAGGGCATATTTCCTTCAGTCTCCCACTTGCACTAGAGTCAATAATCTAGTTCACATCGTCATGTGATTTAACACAAATAGTTCACATCTTTATGTGATTAGTTCACATCTCCATGTGACTAACACTCAAAATGGTTTACTAGAGCTGATAATCTAGTTCACATCGCTATGTGATTAACACCCAAAGAGTGATCATGTTTTGCTTGTGAGAGAAATTTAGTCAACGGGTCTGCCATATTCAGAGCCGTATGTATTTTGAAAATTTTCTATGTAGACAATGCTTTGCACGGAGCTACTCTAGCTAATTGCTCCCACTTTTAATATGTATCTAGATCGAGACTTAGAGTCATCCAGATCGGTGTTAAAGCTTGCATCGACATAACTCTTTACGACGAACTCTTTGTCACCTTCATAACCGAGAAACATTTCCTTATTCCACTAAGGACATTTTTACTGCTGTCCAGTGATCCACTCCTGGATCACTATTGTACCCTCTTTCCAAACTTATGGTGAGGTACACAATAGGTCTGGTACACAGCATGTCATACTTTATAGAACCTATGACTGAGGCATAGGGAATGACTTTTCATTCTCTTTCTATTTTCTGCCGTAGTCGGGTTTTGAGTCTTTACTCAACTTCACACCTTGTAACACAGGCAAGAACTCCTTCTTTGACTGTTCCATTTTGAACTACTTCAAAATCTTGTCAATGTATGTACTCATTGAAAATATATCAAGCGTCTTGATCTATCTCTATAGATCTTGATGCTCAATATGTAAGTAGCTTCACCGAGGTCTTTCTTTGAAAAACTCTTTTCAAATACTCCTTTATACTTTCCAGAAAATTCTACATTATTTCCGATCAACAATATGTCATTCACATATACTTATCAGAAATGTTGTAGTGTCCCCACTCACTTTCTTGTAAATACAGGCTTCACCGCAAGTCTATATAAAACCATATGCTTTGATCACTTTATCAAAGTATATATTCCAACTCCGAGATGCTTGCACCAGTCCATAGATGGATCGCTGGAGCTTACACACTTTGTTAGTACCTTTAGGATTGACAAAACCTTATTGTCGCATCGTATACAACTCTTCTTTAAGAAATCCATTAAGGAATGTAGTTTTGACATCCATTTGCCAGATTTCATAAAATGCGGCAACTGCTAACATGATTCAGACAGACTTTTAAGCATCGATACGAGTGAGAAAATCTCATTGTAGTCAACACCTTGAACTTGTCAAAAACTTTTCGCGATAATTCGAGCTTTGTAGATAATAACACTACTATCAGCGTCCGTCTTCCTCTTGAAGATCCACTTATTCTCAATGACTCACCGATCATCGGGCAAGTCAATCAAAGTCCATACTTTGTTCTCATACATGGATCCCATCTCAGATTTCATGGCCTCGAGCCATTTTGCGGAATCTGAGCTCATCATCGCTTCCTCATAGTTTGTAGGTTTGTCATGGTCTAGTAACATGACTTCCAGAACAGGATTACCGTACCACTCTGGCGCGAACCGTACTCTGGTTGACCTACGAGGTTCGGTAGTAACTTGATCTGAAGTTTCATGATCATCATCATTAGCTTCCTCACTAATTGGTGTAGGAATCACTGGAAACTGATTTCTGTGATGAACTACTTTCCAATTCGGGAGAAGGTACAATTACCTCATCAAGTTCAACTTTCCTTCCGCTCACTTCTTTTGAGAGAAACTCCTTCTCTAGAAAGGATCCATTCTTAGCAACAAAATAGCTTGCCTTTGGATATGTGATAGAAGGTGTACCCAACCGTTTTTTGGGTATCCTATGAAGACACACTACTCCGATTTGGGTTCGAGCTTATCAGTTTGAATTTTTTTTCACATAAGCATCGCAACCCCAAACTTTAAGAAATGACAGCTTTGGTTTCTCGCCAAACCATAGTTCATACGGTGTCATCTCAACGGATTTAGATGGTTCCCTATTTAACGTGAATGCAGCTGTCTTTAATGCATAACCCCAAAACGATAGTGGTAAATCGGTAAGAGACATCATAGATCGCACCATATCCAATAAAGTACGATTACAACGTTCAGACACACCATTATACTGTGGTGTTCCAGGTGGTGTGAGTTGCTAAACTATTCCACATTGTTTCAAATGAAGACCAAACTCGTAACTCAAATATTCGCCTCCGCGATCAGATCGTAGAAACTTCATTTTCTTGTTACGATGATTTTTCACTTCACTCTAAAATTCTTTGAACTTTTCAAATGTTTCAGACTTATGTTTCATCAGTTTAATGTGCACTATTAAGATTACAATCACATGTCAGATGCTTATTAGCAATTGATGGCAGTTGTCATGTGCCAACCTCCATGCGATGAGCAACCCATACTTTATAACGGCTCCGCCGTGTGGCAAAGCATAATCCACCATTGAGTGTTTCTTTAATATTCAGGTATACTGCTAGCATTATTTAAATACACTATTAATCACTTCTTGATATCCTTGGCTAATAACATAGTGTAAAAAAGAATATTTTGTTGGAATCTGAACACCAAGGGTTTGTCGTATCGAAAGCATCCTCCTCCAGTGTGAGAACCAAGGTATCAATATGATTTCTCCTACTAGCCAGTGATAGCCCAGCACTCAACTAAAATATCTTTCTTGGTCCCCAACTTAGTTTTGTGCAGGTGTCAATCTCACCAGCAAAGCTAGTTACAAGGATTGATATATTGTTTGTATGGAGTTGATTTTCGCATGCAATATAATTAAAATTCATATTTTTATTGAACAATAGAATGAAAAAACATAGTTGTATTTATGGAGAATAATGGACCAAGATCCATAATTTAACTAGTGGCACCTCGACAAACAACATAAGCATGGTACATAAACTACAATTGTGTATCAATTAAATTACAATTTTTATGCTTAATCATACATGTCATGATTGCATATAGGCATTACGTCTTTATGTTTATAGACCGCTATCCAACATGCACCCATAACTAATACTCCCTCTGTTCCTTTATATAAGGCATGCATTTGTTTTCTAAAAAGTTAAACGAGTGCATGTTTGACCGAGTTTTTAGAAAAATATATCAATATCCACAATACAAAATTTATATCATTTAATCCATCATGAAAAGTAATTTAATACTTTATCTATTAAGTATTGCATATGCTGTTATTTTATCCTATAATCTTGGTTAAACATTCAAATGGTAGACTTGCATGGAGATCAATACACCTTATATTCGGAAACGGATGGAGTATTCTACTTCAAGACCGAAATTCATGATGCATCTCAAAGTACTCAATAATAAAATAGAATATTGCATTAAGAAAGGTGAAATAATTTTTTTTATTGAATGTGACATATTGTTGATAGCATATTCTCTTTACCTACAGTTCATCACCAAGACAACTTGACATCTATATTTTTTTAATCTTTTTTATCCTTAGTGGCAGTAACACGCTACAATTTTTTTCCTCTTCTTGTCATTGAGATGGATTACTTGAAAGGTTAAATCCCAACCAACATACACAACTCCCTCTTGGAGATCGCTCGTCTAGGCACGCCTAATAGATCAGAGAACATGTGTATATATAAATCATGTAGCAAAGAAACAAAGCAAACGATAAATAATCCGTATATAATCTGATCATAATGTGGCAATTCATCACACTGCAACAACACACACCAAGAATTACATAAGATTTGATCACAGTCATGTTGGACAACTTATGTGATCTTTGTATTGAAGAACGAGAGGGAGTAGATGCCACATAGTTACTGTTATGGAGCCCTAGTTCAAGGAGGACTACTGGTACATAGTCATTGGAGCAATAGAGTTGATGATGATGACTCCAGCGGCAATTTCCCTCACCGGCAAGGTAAGACCTCTAGATTGGATGGCCTCGGTTCTAGATGAAACAACGACACACAAATATTTGTATATTCAAAATTAAGTTTTTCGGGGGGTATAAAGCCGTTGGGGCGAAGATGCAACAAGGGGAGCCATGTGGGCCCCACACGCCCATGTGGCGCGTCCCAAACCTAGGGCGCATGGGTGTGTGGCCCTCCTGGCTCCATCGCTGCCACATTTGGGACCCCAACCCCCTCCCCAGATCTCCTGGACATCCCTTTTGGCAAAATGCTTTTTTGGTGATTTCTCGTCCTCCAAAAACATTTATTTCGGTTGCACACAAATAGCAAAACAAACAACCTGACACTTGGCATTGGATTAATATGTGAAAATGATAATGAGTAAACGTCCTGGAATATTTTTTGGCGTAACCCAATGAGAGCCATGCATTCACATGCAAAAGTCTAGGGGTAGCTGCATGCATGCATGTGATGATGTATGCAGAGTACAATTTCTTTTACAACAAAAAAATTATATAGACTAAATTATATAACCGATTCCCAATATGCTTTCACCGCTCGCTTGTATCGTCAAGGACTTTGCAACTATGTTCCGTCAAAACCTTTTCCATTCCTAAAGTTCCCATGCCACAATAAATGAAGTTGCCATTGTATTATTGTCAAAGTTGCCACCGTGCTGGTATCAAAGTTACAACGTGACGACTTTGATATTAATACAATGGCATCTTCATTCCTTTAATAGGTTAAAACTTTTAAGATGGTCCCACCCTACACTAAAGAAAGCTGTCATTGTGTTAGTGTCAAAGTTCCAACGTGTTTATATCAAATTCTCACCATGTTTGTATCAAAGTTACCAGGTGGCAACTTTGATATCAATACCAACTACATGGCAACTTTTATTTTGTTTACTTTTATCAAAACCTACACATATGGCATCTAGTATCAAAGCTTTCGTCAACACAAAGGTGACAGTGAAGAAAAAATCATAAATCGAATGCACAGTTTAAGAGTAAAAACACTTTATAGTTTTGTGAAGTACCATTGAAAGAACTAATGTCATCATGTACCTCCTGTGCATGCATGCATGCGTTTTTTATGAGAGTTGTGTTAACACCTCCAGTGTGTGAATGTTCTCTCAGCATGTGCACCATGCCAAAACAATGTGAAAATGAACATAACAAAACATATGGATACGTTTGATACGTATGAACTACATATATCATTTTTTAGGAATATTCGCAAAATACTCAAAATAATACATTATACCAATGAATGTAAAAAGGATTTTCCAAAAAAGATTTTTTTTCTAAAGACTTCAAGAAGTTTAAAATAATTTTCAAGAACACATTTTTTAAAATATGACCAAAATATGGAAATTTATTGAAAAATTGAACTTCTTGTTAAACCGAGGGAGAAATATTATTTAAATAAGTTGATATAATGAAAAAACGTTTGAAGATTTGAAATTGTCATTAAATCATGTGTGAAATAGTTTTGAAGTTCATCATACAGTTGAAGCATGTTTGAAAAAATTGAAACAATTGTGAAAATGTATGTGGGATGCTTTTTGAAATTAATTGATAAATTGAAATTGGTTGGCATATGTCTGGAATAACTAAAACATGTGTGAATGTAAACTATTTTCAAACAATTGAAAATTGTGTGAAATGTCCATGAAATGTTTTTGATAACTAAAACAATGAAAATATCTGTGAAAATGGCTTTGGAAAGGTTCTGAAATGATTGAAATATGACCATTTTTATTTTTATGTGTGAATATCTATGAATTGCATCGCAATCCTGTGTGGAACACTAAAGAGTCACTACAGTAAATATTTAATAAATATGAAAATATTGAACCCAAAAAGAAACATTTATCATTTTTAAGTTGCTATTGGAATTTTTTGATTTTTTGAAATCTTGGAATTGATTTGGATTTTGTTTAAAATTAATGACTTCATATAACCATATACCCAAAAAATAGAAATAAAAAAGAAAATACAATTAACAACTACCTGGGTGACTTACTCGTGGTGTGCGTGCATTATTCCATAGTTGGATGAAGCCCGCCATATGGCGGCTCCATTCGAAACTATTTCGCCCATATGCCTCTCTGAATAGGCACATATTCACATATTCATTGTGTCCTTTGTTGTTGTATAAATAGAAGGAATGGAGTTTAGACAATGTATATTTCTCTTGTTCGTTACACTTCAACCTTTTCTTTGACAGTGAAAAAAGTTTTCATTTAAACACTGGACCCAGCAATATCACTGGCTACCAGAACAGAAACAAACTCCAGCACAAACTCACCCCAAACAACAGGGCCTCGGCCAAACCATAACCATACCTCACAACAACATGCGCTACACTATTACACATACGACGGCAGTGCTGAAAATGAAAGCACTCAAAAGACATAAAAACAGCAACTCCTTGCTTTAATACAGTACGAACATCTCTCATTCTTTTTTTAATCTACAAACATCTCTCATTCTGAACTAAAAAAAAGAACATATCTCATTCTTTGCTATAAAAGAAAAAACAAAAGAACGGAGGCCTACAGCAGGGACGGGCCGGACAGGTACGCTTTCCGATAGGCCGGGCCGCGCGGGCCCTGTTGGTTATAAGGCTGGTCACAATGGACAAGAACATAAGCTAGTAACATACACATTTTTCTAGACTATGTTACTATCTCCATAGTGGGTAAGAACATCTATGTAGTGTCATGCAACAATGTATTTATTAGGTTATAGACTCATTGTTTCTTGGAGTGTGTGATATTTCGGTAACTTAGCTAGTTACCACAAGCACCTCTCTCTTTATTAAATATATGCCACATAAATAAATTTGTATTGGAATATGTGATGTTACTCATAGATTCCTCCCAATTGCGACCAGCCTAAAACCACAGTCGTCTCTCTGTTTTGCGTCTCGTCTCGGGCTCTCGGCTGAAGAAGAGAAGAACCAAAAATGGTACTACTCGGAACTCACACCCCGAGCCCGTGAATTTCCGTCGCGTTCCTCGATTCCTTTCGCGCAGGCGCGGCCGGGTTCGACGCCGCGCGGCGCCGGCGGTCCGCCCGGTCGTCGCGGCGCCCGGTTCGGTGCAGGTTTTGCCGAGATGACCTCGTCTCTGATTTTGTTTTTGTTTTTTTCCTGGGGATTTCAGGACAGGAGGGCGGCGTCGCAAGGGGATTACGACGAGCAAGGTGAGGCTGCTGGGCTTATTTGTGTTTCGCGCAGTCTGCTGCGGAGAAGCCGAGCGAATTTGTTCTGGGATTTTGGGATCTGATTCTGGGCGTGCCTGTGCACTTGCGCTGCGCATTGAATGACGTGCTGGTATGTGTGCAGACCGGCGGGTGAAAGGCGCCGAGGTGTTCGTCGGCGGGCTGCCGCGGTCGGCGACGGAGGGGACACTCCGAGAGGTTGGTTTTGTCTACAGCCGCCAACACCCACTTGTGTATGAGGTGTTGCTTGTTGGTGTCATTCAGGAATGGTGTACTGCGCAAGGACAGACTATTACCTCAAGTGCTTGCATCTCCGATGTGATTTGTAGAAGCCATGTTTAGGAACAGTATATTGTCAGCTGAATAACTGTCTGGTAGCATTATATATTCCACCGTTTCGCATTGTTTATCTCCAGCTATAGTTTTCTGCAATCCAACAGGGGGTGACCAGCTGGTTTGTAGGTTAATCTGAAAACCTGCTAATGGCACGGTTTACTCGCCCATTTTAGATGTGGATGTTGTGTAAGACATGCCAATCAAATCAAATGTATTGGCACACCTAAACCATGTTTTGTATCTACCAGAAGCTTAACTGGTTCTGTAATTTTTGGACGTGGCTTGGTAAATCTGTCTGCAGGCAATATTGTCGTGCTCTAGCTAGTAATAACAGAAATATGTAGTACTACAATGGCTAGAAATTTCGCTTAATTATTGGTCATTGGACTGCTGAGCTTTAAGTATATTTTATCCATTGTAAATTAATAATAGTTACATAATTGATTCGTTAACTTTCATCTATTCATGTAAAAAAGGGTGTTTTTTTTTCATTTCTTCTGGTTGCCACATACTCGTTGGACTGACCATTTCATGAGCAGATATTTTCTACTTGTGGTGAGATTGTTGACTTACACATAATGAAGGATCAGAATGGTGTTTCCAAGGTCTGGTTTTATTGCAACTCTTATGACATTGCAATAGATGTTTCGATTCTTCAGACATAGTAATATACTATCGAGTAACTTTTATCACGAATTTTATCAACATTAATTTTCCCAAACTTCCTCAGGGATTTGGATTTGTGAGATTTGCAGAAAGGGAGTGTGCTTATATTGCTAAAAGGCAAAAGAATGGGATTGAGGCAAGAGCACCAAACTTCTTTTTAGTTGCTGTAGAAATTTCCATATCACACATTATATGTACATATGTTTTAAAACTTTCTAATCCCCCATTTCCTCAAATCTCAAGTAGAATCTAGGAAATAATCAACTGTTATCTTTACTATAAGAGTACTTTTTCAATGATATACTATAAGGAACTAGACATGATTGCAAATAAATTGGTGACACCCACCAACCTGCTTTTTATTGTGGCTGAAATGGCTAAATTTAGAGGTTAGTGAGGTAAATTCCTTCAATTACATGACCAGAAAAGAAATTTCAAGTTAGTTATTATACACTCCACCTATCAGTATCATAAATTTGCATGCATTACTAGTTCTTAATAGCTCTGTTAGTCATTATACTTATTTAATGAGCTGTTTATATCCTTATCAATATCATAAAAATGTTGTCACAAGTTCACCTTTTCTTCCCTTTGTAGTTTTGTGTTGAGTTGAGAGAGAAAGACGCTAGCTTTCTTATTCAGTATCATGGAATTAAACATCTTTATTACATCACATATATTAATCTTGACATGAATAATATATTTGTTGTTTGTTCTCTACTAGCTTCAAGGAAAGCGACTAGCTGTTGATCTTTCTTTGGATCAAGATACACTCTTCTTTGGAAATCTTTGCAAAGGTAAGCTTCACTCAGAAAGAACCTTCATAATCAGAATGCAGAAAATTTCCGAAAGCATTTGATCCATCAGATTAGTGCTTGATCTTCTACTTAATAGTTCGAGACCTAAATGAAGGAATGGAAACAGCTGCAAGATCCGCTTACTTCTTTCTCCTAGTCAGCTCTTATCTCATATTGCCCACAAGCTGTTCACAATTGCCCAACCAGAGATATCTATTAGAAGTATGAAAGAACAAATACTAAAAATTATCATGGCGAAGTTCTACTATTCTTTTTTAATATAAGACCTGTTTTTTTGTGCAACAGCTGATCACTCCACCCCCCCCCCCCCCCATCTTTTTAAAGATTGGCATTCTGTGTCCAATATCTTGATCGAAGTATGGAGGTCAAAATAAATAGAATAACAATCAATACGGAAACAAAAATCACATGACTATACAGTTGATGAAATTGATACCGAGGTCAGATTCTCTACTATAAAAAGAGATACAGTTGATGAAAAGACCAAGCTATCAAGTCCAACCTCTGTTTTCATTAAAAGAAGGGAAATATTGTTTTTCGTCCTCAACTATTACATGAATGTAGCTTTCACCCCTGAACTCTAAAACCACTCAAAGCTGGTCGCTCTACTATCATTACAGGGCAATTTTCATCCCTTGGAGCAGTTGGCCTTTTGAAAGCGGTTTTGAGTAATGTGGCACTGACGTGTAGGTGTAGGCCACATCATCACCACGTGTCTACCATGTCACAAATACATGGTGTTGTGGCTGATATGTAGGCGCACGTCATCCAAAACCGCCTTGGAAGGGACAAAACCGCTTTGAGAGATGAAAATTGGACGGTGTGGATAGTTGAGAGACCGACTTTGGGCGGTTTTAGAATACAAGGATGAAAGCTACACTCAGACAATAGTTGAGGGGTGGAAAACACCCATTCTAAATTTTAGATATATATTGGGTCTGACAAACTTTTGACTTGTACTGTGAACAGTTGTTCTTGACAAAATTTCTTGTTAAAATGTTGGTTTATGAGAACTTTCTTATGAAAAAACCGCATGTATATTATCACCTAAATTCTTATCATTGCGCTATCTATTTCTTTTGTCAGAATGGAGTGCTGAAGAATTTGAAGAATTGATTCATAAGGTAGAACATGTTTCCTTTTATTTTATGTTTCAAGAAAGATCACTGGGATATACAATTAGTGATACAATTCTTTGACCTTCAGACATTCAAAGATGTCATATCAGTTGACCTTGCAACGGCTTCAAATCTTGATTCTTCAACGAGCAAAAGGCGTCTAAATCGAGGCTTTGCGTTTGTGCGATTTTCTTCTCATGGAGTAAGTATCTATTCTTTATTCTGTGCTAGGAAATCCGTTTTTGGTTAACTTCATCATCCAGTGCATTCTATTGTGGAAGTCATGACCTGATAGTTTCTTTATCGAACATGACCTGATAAGGTGGGTTTGAATTTTTTCTGTTGTTTAGTATTTTCCAATTATAAATTATAACTATTTAAAGGTGCATATAAATCAGCTACTTTTCATACCTTCTTGACTTTGAGATTATGTGTATATTTTTTTAACATCTTTCCTAGCTCCTAGTTTACTATAGTTGACCATAGCCTTGTCGGTTGATTTATCTTGCAGGACTTGACCAATATTATTGCCTCTCAATTTTATAAACAATCCTATTGGATGAAACCATCTTATGTCTATATCAGAAATTCAGAATATGTGACTAGATTCTATTGATTCTTCTGCTTATCTGTTGGTGCTGCACAGTGATTCTGCACTTTATTGCTTGCCATAAATCTGTCTATCTAGCAAAATAAGTTCATCAGACAGTCCATCATTACATGCTCAAGTAATCGCATATCCTTAGTGCTGCTACCTCAGTTTAGGAAGGTAGACAATGAATTGACACCAAGTTACCAACATACCTTTGTTCTGCTGACAAGCAGCCCATCTCTTGGAGTCATATACTCAGTGTTGGTTATGAACTTTTATGACGTAACATATTTTCTCATCCTTTTCTCTTATATGACTGATTAACATTGCAAAGGACAATCTTCTGTGCTCAACTTTTTGCGTATGAAAATGTTCCCCATACATTCCGGATCTGCAGAAGATATGAAAACCAAAGCAAACAACTTTATACTTCTGAAGGTGTTGCCCGTATTTAATGTCTCCTACAAATCTTTGTTCGGCATACTTGTAAAGAAATATCAGAATTGCAGATATGCCGCTTTCGATTCACACATACCTCCAATCTTTGATCAATCTCCAATCTTCACAAGGATTTCTATCCACTACACTAGTTCCTTTACAGAGTGCAGGAGACAGATATGGCGGCATATCTTTCCTATATACGTATTATATTATATTTATAAAGTTTAGAGCTGGTAGTGAGTCCACTCCTCTTTCTCCACTTCTACTCGCATGGAGGACCAACATCCTTGCAAAGAGCACAAATACACAAATACACTCATACTCGCATGTGGGACCAGCACTCTTGCAAAAAGTACAAACAACATGTACGGTCTTACTTGCAAAATTTGAAACAACTTCTCGCTCAAATCTTGTGATGGCCCTCGCATAGCCATTTCAGTTGCTCTGGTTCATGACCGCCCACAACCCCTCGACTTCCCATTCTCATTTTTTTCGTCGGAACCACAAAATGGTTGTAAGAAACCGACACTCTTCCGATGATCTCCAATGCTGGTGACCTAACTCGATATTTTTGGTGGTTTCGTACCAACGCACGGGCACTGTGCTAATTTTTATGTTAATCCCTAATCCTCTCTGATTAAGTAGATGACCTATTGTGACAATTGCTACATCTGACGAGACATTGCATGCAAGGAGGGTATATTAGTGAGTTATACACCAAAAGAATAATTTACACCTTTGCTTAAAATTTCTGGGTGCAGCATCTCTGTAATGGGTCTCACGGATCCCACCTGTATATATGTTACCCAAAGTGACCAATGGTTAAGTAGTTACAACTTACAAGGTCAGCTGCAAGCTGCAAGGAGAGGTAGTCAAGCCAAGACTTGGCTGACACCTTATCCACCGGGTTTTTAAACCGATGCAACCAGAGGTCTAGATCATTTACAGATGTTTGTGACGGTTACAGCGGCAGTATGGTTCTCATTCTTGAAGATGGTGAGCAGTGCTTCAGGCCAGACGCAAGGGTCTAGGCCAGCAGGAGTAGCAGTGAGCCAAAGGTCTTGAAATCTTCCTGTAGTTTGTAAACCGAGCAGATTCCAGACTCTGGTGGCAGCCGGGCAAGAGACAAACAGGTGTAGAGTGTCTTTGGACCGGAGCAATGCGGGCAGTGAGCATCAGGTGCGATATGTTTGTGGAACAGGTTTGCTCGTGTATTTTAGTCTCCCTCTGATAACAGCCAGGCCAATATCTTGATCTTGCTCGGGTTTCTAAAATGCCAAATTAAGTCAGCATGATCATCTTCCACTACTTCCTGCATTAATATGTCGTAGACAGCCTCGGAGGAGAAGCTGGGGCTATGCACAAGGAAGCGCTCATCTGGACTGTCCGACAGCTGGAAATCCTGTAACAACAAAGACAGAGCAACAAGCTCGCTCGAGGCAGCGTTGGTTAGCCGGTTCATGAGGTCGTAAGTAGCCCGTAAAGCATGATGTGCACAACTAGGACGTGTGTGTTTGTGGAGTGGGAGTAGAGGTTTGGGGAAGCTTTTGCTAGAGGTTTGTTGGTGGGTCAAGTGTCATGCCAAAAGAACGTTTTCTGGCCATTGTTTGAGATCACGAAAGTTATGTCTAGAAGCTTTGGTAGCTAGGTTTGGATAGCTTTGTTAGGAAGGAGGGTTTTGGGCAGGAAGCTATTTGTGGTAGGCTAGAGAGGTGTTGTTGCTTGATCCAGTAGATCCAGGGTAGCTGAGGTTCAGTGGTGTCTGTAGGCAAATTTCATTAGGAGACAGTTGTTTTGTGTAGCTAGATCTTTGATACCAAGACCACAAAACTTTTTGCCTTTTCGGCTGCTGAAGAGACTTGCTCGGGGGCGCAATGTTTGATTGCGTGGAATTTATGGAGTTTCAGTCACCTTGACAACAGGAATGACAATAAGTCCTTCAGTTCCCTCTTCCTCTTCTATCAGTAACTGATATCTGAAGTATCTACTTCGTATTACGTATATTCTGTTCCAACTTCTGTCATATACTACCCCTAGCCTTGTCTTTCCGTTCAAATTTTTCGGACGCATATACTTGGTTCCATCAAAAGACATTAAAGCTAGCGAGCCACTCAGCTCCATGCTATGTTTTTAAAGCGTCCCTAAGGCGACGCCTAGGCGTCGAAGCGCTCCCCCTCCGCTTTGGAAAATCGACCGCTTTGGGCGCCTAGGCGCCCAAAGCGCCCGCCTAGGCGCCAAAGCGCCCCCCCCTCCCTAAGGCGGTAAGGTGTCGCCTTAAAAACATAGGCTCCATCTTTGTTTTTGGTCTTCATTTTTCTTCAGGGATCAAGGGTTTGGTCCTCTGATAGCATATGCAATCTATGGCGCTTCCATTACGTGCTGAATGTGTACTATGCCGTTGTCGCTATTTATTTTGGTTCACTCTTTCTTTAGAAACTGGGAGAACATGTGGTGGAATCAGAAGTCATGTATAGGTAGTACAGCTCCAATGTTTAATTCGAGTTTTAGCATCAGAAAGATGAGAACAAGTATGTAGGAATAAGGAATTGGAATATGGAAATCAGCATTTGATCTCATCTCTGCAAGTGATTGAATCATGCACTTCCTTGTTACTCATTTTATTCTGTAAACTGTTGTCCCCTCTCTCTCCATCTCCTTCGTAATTTAACCCATCAGATACTTGCCAGTGACCGAGCCTTTCTGTTTTGGAAAGTCTGACAAGCTGATCCTTCATTCATTTCGCCATTTTCCTTAGCTTCATTTCTGCACAAATGTACTGCTCACAATCTTAAGCTGACATTGCATGCGGCGGAGTCTCACTTCTGACATTAATCATAGCTGCCAATTATGTGTATGTTTGTCAACATATTATGTTGGTTCGTCACTGATCTGAGATTATGCTACTGATATGTATGCAAAAGGGAAATATCTATATCATCACGGAGATGTTCTTTAGTCCATGTTATCTGAACAGATCATCTTCCTTTGATTCCTTTCCTCCTAAAACTATCGATCACACATCACAGGCTGCAGCACGTGTACTCCGTATTGGTTCCAGAACAGATTTTATGCTTGGTGGTATTTTGCATCCAGCAATAAATTGGGCTGAGAGGGAGTCTAATGTGGATGCTGATGAAATGGCCAAGGTAATTTCAATGGAGAACATTTCTTCTTAATTTCAGTATAGCTATTTTATGTTTTGATTGTGTTCTCTATTCTGGTGATACACAGATTAAGACTGCTTTTGTTGGTAATCTACCAGCAAATGCCAACGAGGAATATTTGAAAAAGCTTTTTGGACATTTTGGAGAGGTTTGTCTATCAACATGGCTATCACATATTTGCATTTACCAATCTTATCTGTGATGTTAATCCTAAAGTGACGTGTAATTGCTGATTAGGTAATTCGGGTTGCGGTCTCAAGAAAAGGACAATACCCAGTTGGATTCATTCACTTTGGCAGTCGTTCAGTAAGTAGTTGTGTAAATTCTGATATCATTTTAAGTTGTATAGCTCAAGTTATAACCAAGTAATTTACATTAATTTTAATTGATTGCAGGAGCTTGACAATGCAATAAAAGAAATGGATGGTAAAACTGTCAGCGGACCTAACCGAGGACCATCTTTCAAGATCCAGGCATGAATAGGAATACCATTTTTTTGGGCTATTTCTTGCTTCTTAATTTGTTTTTTTCTGCTTTTGATTAGTCAAATTTAGCCATGGTACTGTTCATCACAACAGGTTTCAGTTGCTCGACCTGCAGTAGAGAACGATAATAAGAGAAGTCGTGAAGAGGTGAAAACTAGAAGATCAAATGTATCAGGAGGCAAGCCAGATTATTCTCATGGCAGATACGGACATGATTCGATTGAACGGCAAACGAAAGCTCCAAGACTATCAAACAGGGTATGGGTGATACACCATATAATCATTTTGTACTAAAGCCAAGAAGTCAGATTTATTTGTACAACTGAGCTAGCTTTTGACTTGCTAAAGCTTTAGCTCACTTATATATCTGTCTAGTTGTCACAAGATCCATCGTATTAAGACTTGATATTGTGCTAATAGGTCTAATCTTTGGCTGATGCACGTTGTAGTACAATTGCTCTAAAATTGAAATGGTCATTAACCTGGCAGCTCTTGATGCTCTGATATAGTCTTGTCTGTTATTGAATCAGACGGTTGTTGTCTCTAAACGCCTATTATATTTCCATACAAAACAACATAAAGTATAAGATTTGACATCAATACTCGCAGCACGGTTCTTGTGTAGGAATAGAGGGAGTTGAATAAAATGCGTACTTCAGAAAGGAAAAAAGGTGGTATCTTTGTTGACATATTTGCGTTTTTATCCCCTAGGTGTCTGATGTCACTGATCCCTATGAAGCAGCTGTTAATTCACTACCTTCAGCCGTCAACGAACTCTTACTTCGTATTTTACGTCTTGGAATTGGCAGTCCATACGACGTAAGTAATTTGTTAGAAATGTTCCTATTTATCTTCGTTTTTTGAGGGTACGGAGCATCATCGTCCTGTATTTTTCTTCCCAGATTGACATCCATTGCATAAAGAGCCTCAGTGAGCTCCCTGAGTCAGGTGCTGTTGCCGTCCTTAATCAGGTGTGTAATTGTTTCACGTAGATGATCTCTGAGCTCTTACCTGAACTTTTCTTTTCCAAAAGCCTCTTACCTGGGCTTGAAATGGCACTATTAGTCTGATTAATTCTCGATGCAGTTTTTGATAACAGGTTCTGACAAACGCAATAAAGGAGAATATTTCCTTTCATTAATTGCTAAGGTTGTTACTTATCTTATTCAGCATCTCCCTTTTTCTTTCGTGGCTGTATTTTTAAGCAACTATGCATTCTAATGTATGGAGTTTTGACTTGCAGCGCAAGGTTGAGGCTTTTGGCGCAGCACAAATATTACAGGATACTACTTATTTGTCCAGAAATTCTGAAATACAAACCAAGCGATACCGGCATCAAGATTACGATTACACAGCATCCGGGTAGGCATCCTCGAGGGCAATGAACAAAAGGACATTGGCATGATCCTGTTTCTCTTTTACGAGCTTAGTAGCTTCTCTGCTTGCATCCTTTTACTGGGTTGCTATTGCAAATATTTCATGTGAATATGTGATCATCGAGATCCATTTTATTTGCAGGAGCAGTAGATACAGCTCCCTAGGCGGTTATCCTTCCTCCTCTTATGTTGACGATCCAATTGTGTCTCAGTCAAGAAGATATGCCGAAGAAAGACCCGCTGTTGTAAGATACCCAGAGCCAAGACTGCGGCGAGAAGAAGTACTACTTGAACCACGACCAAATATTGGAAGGCAACTAGATCGAATATACACACAAGAACAGAGTTATAACGAAAGATCCGCACATGAAGCCAGGCAGGACACGGGAAGGCATCTAGATCGAAGAGACATACATGAGCATAGTTATAAGGAAAGGTCGGCACATGAACCCAGACAGGACACTGGAAGGCATCTAGATCGAAGATACACACAAGAACAGAGTTATAATGATAGATCAGCACATGAAACCAGGCAGGACACTGGAAGGCATCTAGATCGTAGAAACATACATGAGCAGAGTTATATTGAGAGATCAGCACATGAACCTAGACAGAACACCGGAAGGCATCTAGAGCGAAGATACACACAAGAACAGAGTTACATTGAAAGACCAGCCGAAGCTGTTCTCTCTAGGGAAAGAAGATTGGTATCTGCCACAGGGTACGCCACAAACATAGAACCAGAATTCAAGTCCAGGTCCTCTGCTGAATATTCTGCTGAACATCAGCAGATGAGGTTTGATCCCTACACAGGGGAGCCTTACAAGTTTGATCCCTTCACTGGGGAGCCCATCAGGCCAGAAGCAAGCCTGCGTCGCTCAGGAAGCTTATACTGACCGGATTGACTGAAGAAGCATGTTTTGGAATAAATCCCCGGCACCTCTCCGTGAAAAAAGCCAGTGTGCGCTTTACCTGGCTATGATTTGTGATACTACCTGACATTATGAAACACTCCTTCCGTTTCAAACATAAGGCGTATTAGGTTTTGTTAAGACAAGGCTCTGACCAAGAATTACTTTGTTAACATGTGGTTTATATGGCATAAAATTGGTAGCACTAGATTCTTATTCGAAAGTGTTTACTGATAATTTGTGATATTCTTTTTATCATGTATATAAACCACATATTAATGGAGCAACTCTTGGTCAAATCCTTGTTGTCTTGACGAAACCTAGTACGCCTCGTATTATGAAACGGAGGTGCGAGAGCACTGGAGTGTGTTTTATGATTTCGTGACCCCTTCTGACATTTTTAGTATGCACCAGCACAAATGCTACAATCTAAATTGTTAGTACTCTATCAGCAATTGTCACAAACTTTCTTTTTTCTACTCTGGCTTTGGATGCTGGCTACTCTGGCTTTCTCATGTTTACTCATCAAAAGCATGGCAAGCAAGATAACCGATTGACCAGATGGCAAGAAAAGTGGAGATCTGAGGCTTGCTAATGCCACTTTCTTTTCTTCTACCACTTGATGGCTACTTAACTTGATTGCTTAATGATGATACCCTTTGCTACTTTGCTTGACTTGAGTTAATGTACTGAATACTCATGCTAGCCAGGTGTATGAATGCGCGTGCAATTCGCTAAAAAGGAGCTCTACTATAACTTGTGAACGAAATTGCTTACAAGCTGCTTTTCTTCCCTTGTGTTAGTCAAGCTTTTGAAGTTTGAATCTGTTAGTGCTTGCGTGGAAAATGTGGTACTCCCTCTGATCCATATCACTTGCCGCAACGTTGTACTAAAGCTGCGACAAGTAATATGAGTAGGAGGGAGTACCTGATTATTCACCATCGAAGATGCTTTTATGTCATTATTATGAAGAATATAATTTTATCTCGTTATATTTTTTGTGTATGGTCGTGGTGATTTTTGCAATGACACCAGGGTAATGAGATAAAAATTAAAGGATTATTAGTCAAATCAGATGCTCCATCAGTCGGTTGGATTAATGGATACAAGCTGGATACCCATGGTAGGGCAAGAGGGAGACCCCCTCCTTCCTTATCATTGACACATATAGTGCCTAACTTGACACACAAGGACCAGTCTTCTTGATCATTTGCCAATTATTTGCAAACTCATCTCTGTCCGTGTGCCACAGTTCACATTGTTCTTTCTACACATAGCACATTATCTAGCAACAGTACTATTACTATTCTTGCCACTTCTCTTGTGGAAGCAATATTCCATGAAGAAGAAGAATTTGCCGAAACTAGCGAAACGGACCATTTTGTAGATATAACATCGCCGCGACCCAAACACTCGGCAACTAACTGCCACATTCATCTCAGAAAAGAAAAAAGGGGAAAAGGAAAAGAGGAAGAAAGGGGATAAATCAGGTGGATCATGGCATCACATTGGGAGCACATGTGGCAAAAGCTGATTGTGAGCAGCCATACAAACATGCCCAACAAACCAATAAGCTGGAGGAACAGTGAGATGCAGGGTCAGTGCTGGAAGGGAGCACGCCACACATGACCAGGGGAATATACATTGCAAGCAGCTGTGCCGCGTGCAGGTTGAGGGCCAGCAGCAGCAACAGCTTAGCCGCTATGGGAGATAGGCATGCATGCCTATCCATTATTCAGGGTCCAAGCCCCTAGTTTAATGGTGGTTATGGTGTCATTAGGGGCAGTGGATGGGCAGGACCACCCAACATACACCAGTGCACACACACTGGCACCGGATGTTGCATCTAAACCCCCCATTATCTTTTGGCATTTCTTCGTCCACTTGAGAGTTTGTACATGTGCCACCACGCCTCGACTTGTGTCTACCGGGCGGTGTTTATGCGTCGTGTTCGTCGCATTTCGGTAAAATGCCGCGCATTGAAACCGGTATCCCAAAATTCAAAGAAATGCAATTTGCGATCTACTATTATATTACACGGCTAAGATATTTTGAAAAATAAAAACTCTTGGCTAACCGACTACAATTTGGACGTCGGAGTCGACCAAGTCTCCATCCCAAACAGTTTGTGCAGCCAAACAAAATACTGGTACACGCACCCTGGTATTATGACGATGATTTGAACAAATCAACAAACAGTTCGGGGGTAGCCATCTTGGAAACAAACTAATCATTTGATTACTGCCCACATTACTGTTCAACTGTTTGAAATTAGTACGTATTCATGCAGGGAGATACGGAGAGGCCACCAAACCTAACCTACTACAGGATTCGATCGGTGACGTACGAGTTCCATCAGGAGACACCCCCGGTAGATGACCGACAAACTGATGATAATCAGGAGGAGATAATCGTGATTTTTCACCATGATTTATCTAATCTCGTCGTATTGAATCTCTCTGAATTATTTGGGGTGTATGTATAACATACTCGCGTCACGTGAGCGGTGGTCCTTTGTTGATCTGGACGTTGTGGTTGCGTGTATTCCGGGCTCAAAAATTCCTCGGTGCGGAAACGGCCGATTAATGTAGGAATGGGGGGGGGGGGGGGGGGGGCGCTTTGCTGGCGCCTTATCTCCTATGATTCTTCATCCAAGGAGCTGTGGAATTACTTGATTGTCCTTCTGTGTGGGTGGTGCCAAAGTGGATAGCGACTGGGGTGGAGTTTCTTTGGCAAGATTATGGCGGCACCGTCCGATCGAGAACCAGTGGTTCGGATCATCGGCAACATGCGAAGAAACCAGCTGAGATTCAAGCATATTTTATCAGTTCTCATAATTATTGCAAATGCATATATACCTTTGAAAAATTGATAGCATTTTCTTTCTGCAATACCATACAAATTACTCCTTTTTGGTGAGGGAATATGAACTACTGATAGGCACTAGCAAGCAACCAACTCAAGCTGGCACTGGCCTTTTCAAAACATTACTCTAAAATGTATTATCCACCACAAAAACTCTAGAATGTACAATACTAAGGATTTTCAGACACAGGCCATTGCTCGCCACACAATTTCAATTTTCTATTTCTGAAAACAAAAAATAAAATAAAAAATAGAACAAGAGGGGATGGGAACAGTGAGAGGTCGTATGGGGTGTTGTTTGTAATATGCTTTGCCACCAAACGAATTGACTTGCCACCAGTGGTCCATAACTCCACCCTCTCTTTTCTACCCTTTTGGATTCTTTCCTACCAAACTCAGCGCCCGTCCTTTGTTAGTACACAAACCAACCAGACAGGCAAACAATCCTCTCGCCGAACTACTTACATAAAGCAACCCTTAATTGCATTTTGTCACATAATAGCAAGAACCTCCACAAGATATAGATGGTTCATCCATAAGCAGTTAGTTAAGGTCGACATAGCAAAGCAAAAGTGCATGCCTCAACAACATATCTCAGCTAGAATGATGGGAGTACGAGCGAAGCCACACAAAGTCAACTGCATTATCCATGCGTGCATGTGCACGAAAAGATTCATTGCTCTTCAAAGGTAGTAGTACAATATGCACTTTGAGTGCAGAAACTCAGCCCAAAAGCTAAGCTGTTTGCATGTTCGCAGAATTTCGTCAATGCTGGCTGGCTGGCTGGCCAATTAAGCTATCTTTTTGGCTGAATAATTACTTGAGAAAACAACAAGGCAACAACAAACAATGAATGTTGGCAAGATCTGGGATCCATCGCCACTTTTCCAGCTCTCCGCCGTTAACAACCACCATCGAGCCCGTGAGTGATAGTACTGCCTCCTAGGTGTATGACTACGACTAGTACGCAGTGTCAATGTCAGTTCAGAGGAAGACTGAAGTTTTTGTTTTCATTGACCAAACAAAGTGCACAGTCCTAATTCCCGTTCCTAAGAAAATTTAACATATGCACTTTCGCCAGGTAATTTCCTACTTCGGAGTGTTTTCGTTGACCAATTGAATTTAGGTGCAGCGGCGGCAGCTTGGGAGGAAGCGGCGGCGGCAGAAGAGGAGTAGGCGGCGGCGTGGGGCGCGGCGGCGGCCTAGAGCGGAAGCGATGGAGATCGGAAGAAAACTTATAGTACCATGTAGAAGACTATAGGATGCAACTCAATTGTATTCATCGGAGTCTGTTACAATATATACAGGTGATGTCTTGCATGACAAGCCAACTAACCCTATAATATCTCTAGGAGTTAACCTATACAAGGCTAGAGATGATAGGAGAATCAGTCGGTAATAAATACAGATATGTCACGGTTCAACCCCCCCTCCCCCCCGCGCGCAGTCGATGCGAAGCGTCGGCATCGACGATGCAAAGACTGAACGAAACTCCTGCAATGCAACAGTTGGCAACCCATTGGTCATGATGTCGGCGAACTGTTAGGTAGTCGGTACGTGAAGAGCACGAAGCTCACCCAACTGAACCTTCTCACGCACAAAGTAAACATCCAGCTCAACGTGTTTGGTGCGCTTGTGCTGCACCGGATTAGCCACGAGGTACGTGGCTGACACGTTATCACAGAAGACCACAATAGCCTTCAGAAAGTGAAATCCGAAGCTCACCCAGGAGGTGACGAAGCCAACAGGTCTCAGCGACCACGTTGGCAACAGCCCGGTACTCAGCCTCAACACTTGAACGGGAGACAATAGGCTGCCGTTTAAAGGACCATGAGACAAGAGAGTCACCGAAGAAGACATAGTAGCCAGACATGGAATGCTGGGTGTCAGGACAGCCAACCCAGTCTGCGTCAGTGTAAGCAATGAGCACAGTCGAGGCGGAGCCGAAGACCATAGGTCGGCGTGCGGCGAATGTACCGAAGAATGCGCTTAACCATAGACCAGCGAACATCACGGGGCGAGTGCATGTGCAAGCAAACTTGCTGCACCGCAAGCTGAATGTCTGGTCGGATGAGCGTAAGGTACAGAAGAGCACCAACAATGCTGCAGTAGAGGGCGGCGTCAATGGCAGGCTGGCTAGCTGTGGCAGAGAGCTTCAGCTTGGCCTGAGCAGGCGTGGCAGCCGGCTTGCAGTCGGTCATGCCAGCACGATCCAGGCGGTCGAGAGCATACTACCCCTGATGAAGGAAGAACCCAGAGGCATCGCGTCGCACATTGATGCCGAGGAAGAAGTGCGACGGCCTAGGTCCTTCAACCGAAACTCAAAGCCAAGACGACCGATGATGTTGCGAAGAAGATCCTCTCGGGAGGCAGTGATGACAATATCATCGACATACAACAGGAGCATAGCCACATGATTAGACCGATTGAGCACAAACAACGACGTGTCAGACCTGATGCTGCAAAAACCGAGAACGCCGAGAAACACCATGATGCGCTGGTACCACGCGCGCGGAGCCTGTTTGAGGCCGTATAACGACCGTGACAACAGGTGGACTGTTGGGGAACATAGTAATTTCAAAAAATTTCCTATGCACGCGCAAGATCCATCTACGTGATGCATAGCAACGAGAGGGGAGAGTGTTGTCTACGTACCCTCGTAGACAGTAAGCGGAAGTGTTATGACAACGCGGTTGATGTAGTCGTACGTCTTCACGATCCGACCGATCCTAGCACCGAAGGTACGACACCTCCGTGATCTGCACACGTTCAGCTCGGTGACATCCCACGAACTCTAGATCTAGCTAAGTGTCGGGGGAGGGCTTCGTCAGCACGACGGCGTGCTGACGTGATGATGAAGTTACCGACGCAGTGCTTCGCCTAAGCACTACAACGATATGACTGAGGTGGAAATCTGTGGAGGGGGGCACCGCACACGGCTAAGAGATCAACTTGTGTGTCTATGGGGTGCCCCCTCCCCCGTATATAAAGGAGTGGAGGAGGGAAGGGCCGGCCCTCTCTATGGCGCGCCCTAGGGGGAGTCCTACTCCCACCGGGAGTAGGATCCCCCCTTTCCCTAGTAGGAGTAGGAGAGAAGGAAGGGGGAGAGATAAGGAAGGAAGGGGGGCCGCCCCCCACCCAATTCGGATTGGGCTAGGGGGGGGGGGGGCGCCCTTCTCCTTGGCTTCCCTCTCTTCTATTCGATTAAGGCCCAGTAAGACCCATATACTCCCCGGGGGGTTTCGGTAACCCCCCGGTACTCCGGTAAATGCCCGAACTCACCCGGAACCATTCCGATGTCCAAACATAGGCTTCCAATATATCGATCTTTATGTCTCAACCATTCCGAGACTCCTCGTCATGTCCATGGTCATATCCGGGACTCCGAACTACCTTCGGTACATCAAAACACATAAACTCATAATACCGATCGTCATCAAACGTTAAGCGTGCGGACCCTACGGGTTCGAGAACTATGTAGACATGACCGAGACTCATCTCCAGTCAATAACCAATAGCGGAACCTGGATGCTCATATTGGTTCCTACATATTCTACGAAGATCTTTATCGGTCAAACCGCATAACAACATACGTTGTTCCCTTTGTCATCGGTATGTTACTTGCCCGAGATTCGATCGTCGGTATCTCAATACCTAGTTCAATCTCGTTACCGGCAAGTCTCTTTACTCGTTCTGTAAGGCAACATCCCGTAACTAACTCATTAGTCATATTGCTTGCAAGGCTTATAGTGATGTGCATTACCGAGAGGGCCCAGAGATACCTCTGATACACGGAGTGACAAATCCTAATCTCGATCTATGCCAACTCAACAAACACCATCGGAGACACCTGTATAGCATCTTTATAGTCACCCAATTACGTTGTGACGTTTGATAGCACACTAAGTGTTCCTCCGGTATTCGGGAGTTGCATAATCTCATAGTCATAGGAACATGTATAAGTTATGGAGAAAGCAATATCGGTAAACTAAACGATCAAAGTGCTAAGCTAACGGATGGGTCAAGTCAATCACATCATTCTCTAATGATGTGATCCCGTTTATCAAATGACAACTCTTTGTCCATGGCTAGGAAACTTAACCATCTTTGATCAACGAGCTAGTCAGGTAGAGGCATACTAGTGACACTCTGTTTGTCTATGTATTCACACATGTACTAAGTTTGTAGTTAATACAATTCTAGCATGAATAATAAACATTTATCATGATATAATGAAATATAAATAACAACTTTATTATTGCCTCTAGGGCATATTTCCTTCAGTCTCCCACTTGCACTAGAGTCAATAATCTAGATTACACAGTAATGATTCTAACACCCATGGAGTCTTGGTGTTGATCATGTTTTGCTCGTGAGAGAGGCTTAGTCAATGGATCTGCAACATTCAGATCCATATGTATCTTGCAAATCTCTATGTCTCCCTCCTTGACTTGATCGCGGATGGAATTGAAGCGTCTCTTGATGTGCTTGGTTCTCTTGTGAAATCTGGATTCCTTTGCCAAGGCAATTACACCAGTATTGTCACAAAAGATTTTCATTGGACCCGATGCACTAGGTATGACACCTAGATCGGATATGAACTCCTTCATCTAGACTCCTTCATTTGCTGCTTCCGAAGCAGCTATGTACTCCGCTTCACACGTAGATCCCGCCACGATGCTCTGCTTGGAACTGCACCAACTGATAGCTCCACCATTCAATAAAAACACGTATCTGGTTTCTGACTTAGAGTCACCCGGATCAGTGTCAAAGCTAGCATCAACGTAACCGTTTACGACGAGCTCTTTGTCACCTCCATAAACGAGAAACATATCCTTAGTCCTTTTCAGGTATTTCAGGATGTTCTTGACCGCTTTCCAGTGATCCACTCCTGGATTACTTTGGTACCTCCCTGCTAAACTGATAGCAAGGCACACATCAAGTCTGGTACACAACATTTCATACATGATAGAACCTATGGCTGAAGCATAGGGAATGAATTTCATTTTCTCTCTATCTTCTGAAGTGGTCGGGCATTGAGTCTGACTCAACTTCACACCTTGTAACACAGGCAAGAACCCTTTCTTTGCTTGATCCATTTTGAACTTCTTCAAAACCTTATCAAGGTATGTGCTTTGTGAAATTCCAATTAAGCATCTTGATCTATCTCTATAGATCTTGATGCCTAATATATAAGTAGCTTCACCGAGGTCTTTCATTGAAAAATTCTTATTCAAGTATCCTTTTATGTTATTCAGAAATTCAGTATCATTTCCGATCAACAATATGTCATCTACATATAATATCAGAAATGCTACAAAGCTCCCACTCACTTTCTTGTAAATACAGGCTTCTCCAAAAGTCTGTATAAAACCATATGCTTTGATCACACTATCAAAGCGTATATTCCAACTCCGAGAGGCTTGCAACAGTCCATAAATGGATCGCTGGAGCTTGCACACTTTGTTAGCACCTTTTGGATCGACAAAACCTTCTGGTTTCATCATATACAACTCTTCTTTAAGATATCCATTAAGGAATGCAGTTTTGACATCCATTTGCCAAATTTCATAATCATAAAATGCGGCGATTGCTAACATGATTCGGACGGACTTAAGCATCGCTATGGGTGAGAAGGTCTCATCATAGTCAACTCCTTGAACTTGTCGAAAACCTTTTGCAACAAGTCGAGCTTTGTAGACAGCAGCATTACCGTCAGAGTCAGTCTTCTTCTTGAAGATCCATTTATTCTCTATGGCTTGCCGATCATCGGGCAAGTCAACCAAAGTCCACACTTTGTTCTCATACATGGACCCCATCTCAGATTTCATGGCCTCAAGCCATTTTGCGGAATCTGGGCTCATCATCGTTTCCTCATAGTTCGTAGGTTCGTCATGGTCAAGTAACATGACCTCCAGAACAGGATTACCGTACCACTCTGGTGCGAATCTTACTCTAGTTGACCTACGAGGTTCGGCAGTAACTTGATCAGAAGTTTCATGATCATCATCATTAGCTTCCTCACTTACTGGTGTAGGAATCACTGGAACTGATTTCTGTGGTGAACTACTTTCCTATAAGGGAGTAGGTACAATTACCTCGTCAAGTTCTACTTTCCTCCCACTCACTTCTTTCGAGAGAAACTCCTTTTCTAGAAAGGATCCATTCTTAGCAACGAATATCTTGCCTTCGGATCTGTGATAGAAGGTGTACCCAACAGTCTCTTTTGGGTATCCTATGAAGACACATTTCACCAATTTGTGTTCGAGCTTATCAGGTTGAAGCTTTTTCACATAAGCATCGCAACCCCAAACTTTAAGAAACGGCAACTTGGGTTTCTTGCCAAACCACAGTTCATAAGGTGTCGTCTCAATGGATTTTGATGGTGCCCTATTTAACGTGAATGCAGTTGTCTCTAAAGCATAACCCCAAAACGATAGCAGTAAATCAGTAAGAGACATCATAGATCGCACCATATCTAATAAAGTGCGGTTACGACGTTCAGACACACCATTACGCTGTGGTGTTCTAGGTGGCGTGAGTTGCGAAACTATTCCACATTGTTTCAAATGAAGACCAAACTCGTAACTCAAATATTCTCCGCCACGATCAGATCGTAGAAACTTAATTTTCTTGTTACGATGATTTTCCACTTCATTCTGAAATTCTTTGAAGTTTTCAAATGTTTCAAACTTATGTTTCATCAATTAGATATACCCATATCTGCTCAAATCATCTGTGAAGGTAAGAAAATAACGATACCCGCCACGAGCATCAACACTCATCGGACCGCATACATCAGTATGTATTATTTCCAACAAGTCTGTTGCTCGCTCCATTGTTCCGGAGAACGGAGTCTTAGTCATCTTTCCCATGAGGCATGGTTCGCAAGCATCAAGTGATTCATAATCATGTGATTCCAAAAGTCCATCAACATGGAGTTTCTTCATGCGCTTTACACCAATATGACCTAAACGACAGTGCCACAAATAAGTTGCACTATCATTATTAAACTTATATCTTTTGGCTTCAATACTATGAACATGTGTATCACTACTATCAAGATTTAGTAAAAATAGACCACTCATCAAGGGTGCATGACCATAAAAGATATTACTCATATAAATAGAACAACCATTATTCTTTGATTTAAATGAATAACCGTCTCGCATCAAACAAGATCCAGATATAATGTGCATGCTCAATGCTGGCACCAAATAACAATTATTTATGTCTAAAACTAATCCCGAAGGTAGATGTAGAGGTAGCGTGCCGACGGCGATCACATCGACTTTGGAACCATTTCCCACATGCATCGTCACCTCATCCTTAGGCAATCTTCACTTAATCTGTAGCCCCTGTTTCGAGTTGCAAATATTAGCAACAGAACCAGTATCAAATACCCAGGCGCTACTGCAAGCATTAGTAAGGTACACATCAATAACATGTATATCAAATATACCTTTCACTTTGCCATCCTTCTTCTCCGCCAAATACTTGGGGCAGTTCCGCTTCCAGTGACCAGTCCCTTTGCAGTAGAAGCACTCAGTCTCAGGCTTAGGTCCAGACTTGGGCTCTTCACTTGAGCAGCAACTTGCTTGCCGTTCTGCTTGAAGTTCCCCTTCTTCCCTTGACCCTTTTTCTTGAAACTGGTGGTCTTGTTGACCATCAACACTTGATGCTCCTTCTTTGTTTCTACCTCCACAACCTTTAGCATTGCGAAGAGCTCGGGAATTGTCTTATCCATCCCTTGCATATTATAGTTCATCACGAAGCTCTTATAGCTTGGTGCCAGTGATTGAAGAACTCTGTCAATGACAGAATCATCACGAAGATTAACTCCCAGTTGAGTCAAGTGGTTGTGATACCCAGACATTTTGAGTATATGTTCATTGACAGAACTATTCTCCTCCATCTTGCAGCTGTAGAATTTATTGGGGACTTCATATCTCTCAATCCGGGCATTTGCTTGAAATATTAACTTTAACTCCTGAAACATCTCATATGCTCCATGATGTTCAAAACGTCGTTGAAGTTCCGGTTCTAAGCCGTAAAGCATGGCACACTGAACTATCGAGTAGTCATCAGCTTTGCTCTGCCAGGTGTTCACAACATTTGGCGTTGCTCCTGCAGCGGGTTTGTCACCTAGCGGTGCTTCTAGGATGTAATTCTTCTATGCAGCAATGACGATAATCCTCAAGTTACGGACCCAGTCCGTGTAGTTGCTACCATCATCTTTCAACTTAGCTTTCTCTAGGAACGCATTAAAATTCAACGGAACAACAACACGGGCCCTCTATCTACAACAACATAGACATGCAAAATACTATCAGGTACTAAGTTCATGATAAATTAAAGTTCAATTAATCAAATTACTTAAGAACTCCCACTTAGATAGACATCCCTCTAATCATCTAAGTGATCACGTGATCCACATCAACTAAACCATGTCCAATCATCACGTGAGATGGAGTAGTTTTCAATGGTGAACATCACTATGTTGATCATATCTACTATATGATTCACGCTCGACCTTTTGGTCTCAGTGTTCCGTGGCCATATCTGTATATGCTAGGCTCGTCAAGTTTAACCCGAGTATTCTTCGTGTGCAAAACTAGCTTGCGCCCATTGTATGTGAATGTAGAGCTTATCATACCCGATCATTGATAACCCACAAGTATAGGGGATCGCAACAGCTTTCGAGGGTAGAGTGTTCAACCCAAATTTATTGATTCGACACAAGGGGAGCCAAAGAATATTCTCAAGTATTAGCAGCTGAGTTGCCAATTCAACCACACCTGGAAACTTGGTATCTGTAGCAAAGTGTTTAGTAGCAAAGTAATATGATAGTGGTGGTAGCAGCAACAAAAGTAAAGACAACAAAAGTAATGTTTTTGGTATTTTGTAGTGATTGTAACAGTAGCAGCGGGAAAGTAAATAAGCGTAAACCAGTATATGGAAAACTTGTAGGCACCGGATCAGTGATGGATAATTATGCCGGATGCGGTTCATCATGTAACAGTCATAACATAGGGTGACATAGAACTAGCTCCAATTCATCAATGTAATGTAGGCATGTATTTCGTATATAGTCATACGTGCTTATGGAAAAGAACTTGCATGACATCTTTTGTCCTACCCTCCCGTGGCAGCGGGGTCCTATTGGAAACTAAGGGATATTAAGGCCTCCTTTTAATAGAGAACCGGAACAAAGCATTAGCACATAGTGAATACATGAACTCCTCAAACTATGGTCATCACCGGGAGTGGTCCCGATTATTGTCACTTCGGGGTTGCCGGATCATAACACATAGTAGGTGACTATAGACTTGCAAGATAGGATCAAGAACTCACATATATTCATGAAAACATAATAGGTTCAGATCTGAAATCATGGCACTCGGGCCCTAGTGACAAGCATTAAGCATAGCAAAGTCATAGCAACATCAATCTCAGAACATAGTGGATACTAGGGATCAAACCCTAACAAAACTAACTCGATTACATGATAAATCTCATCCAACCCATCATCGTCCAGCAAGCCTACGATGGAATTACTCACGTACGGCGGTGAGCATCATGAAATTAGTGATGGAGGATGGTTGATGATGATGACGGCGATGAATCCCCCTCTCCGGAGCCCCGAACGGACTCCAGATCAGCCCTCCCGAGAGGTTTTAGGGCTTGGCGGCGGCTCCGTATCATAAAACACGATGATTTCTTCTCTCTGATTTTTTCTCTCCGAAAGCAAATATATAGAGTTGGAGTTGGCGTCGGAGGGCATCCAAGGGGACCACGAGGTAGGGGGCACGCCCTAGGGGGGGGCACCCTCGTGAACAGGGTGTGGCCCCCCTGGTCTTCATCTTTGGCGAGGATTTTTTTTTTATTTTTTCTAAGATGTTCCATGGAGTTTCAGGTCATTCGAGAATATTTGTTTTCTGCACATAAAACAACATCATGGCAATTCTGCTGAAAACAACGTCAGTCCGGGTTAGTTCCATTCAAATCATACAAGTTAGAGTCCAAAACAAGGGCAAAACTGTTTGGAAAAGTAGATACGACAGAGACGTATCAACTCCCCCAAGCTTAAACCCTTGCTTGTCCTCAAGCAATTCAGTTGACAAACTGAAAGAAAGAAAAACTTTTACAAACTCTGTTTGCTCTTGTTGTTGTAACTATGTCAAGCCAACATTCAAGTTTTCAGCATAGATCATAACTAACCACATTTGCAATAATTCTCAGGCCTCATAATTACTCATATCAATAGCATAATCAACTAGCGAGCCATAATAATAAATCTCGGATGACAACACTTTCTCAAAACAATCATAATATGATATAACAAGATGGTATCTCGCTAGCCCTTTCTGAGACCGCAAAACATAAATGCAGAGCACCTTTAAAGATCAAGGACTGACTAGACATTGTAATTCATGGTAAAAGAGATCCAATCATAGTCACACCCAATATAAATTAATAGTGATGAATGCAAATGACAGCTGTGCTCTCCAGCTAGTGCTTTTTAATAAGAGGGTGATGACTCAACATAAAAGTAAATGGATAGGCCCTTCACAGAGGGAAGCAGGGATTTGTAGAGGTGCCAGAGCTCGGTTTTGAAATAGAGATAAGTTGCATTTTGAGCGGTATACTTTCATTGTCAACGTAACAACTAAGAGATGGCGATATCTTCCATGCTAAACACATTATAGGCGGTTCCCAAACAGAATGGTAAAGTTTATACTCCCCCTCCACCAACAAGCATCAATCCATGGCTTGCTCGAAACAACGAGTGCCTCCAACATACATCAGGTCCCAGGGGGAGTTTTGTTTGCAATTAATTTTGATTTAGTTTGCATAAAGCATGGGACTGGGCATCTCGGTGACCAGCCATTTTCTCGTGAGTGAGGAGCAGAGTCCACTCCTCTTGAGAATAACCCGCCTAACACGGAAGATAAGGACAGCCTTGGTTGATACATGAGCTATTCGAGCATACAAAACAGAATGTTTATTTGAAGGTTTAGAGTTTGGCACATACAAATTTACTTGGAACGACAGGTAGATACCGCATATAGGAAGGTATAGTGGACTCATCTGGAATAACTTTGGGGTTTAAGGGATTGGATGCACAAGCAGTATTCCCTCTTAGTACAGGTGAAAGCTAGCAAAAGACTGGGAAGCGACCAACTAGAGAGCGACAACAGCCATGTACATGCATTAAAATTAATAAATATTGGATGCAAGCATGAGTAGGATATAATCCACCATGAACATAAATATCGTGAAGGCTATGTTGATTTTGTTTCAACTACATGCATGAACATGTACCAAGTCAAGTCACTTAAATCATTCAAAGGAGGATACCACCCCATCATACCACACCATAATCATCGCAATAGCATGTTGGCACACAAGATAAGTCATTATAACTCATAGCTAATCAAGCATGGCACAAGCAACTATGATCTCTAATTGTCATTGCAAACATGTTTATTCATAATAAGCTGAATCAAGAACAAGGGACTCATCATATTTACAAAAACAAAAGAGGTCGAGTTCATACCAGCTTTTCTCATCTCAGTCAGTCCATCATATATCATCATAATTGCCTTTCACTTGCACGACCGTACGGTGTGAATAATAATAAGAGTGTACGTGCATTGGACTAAGCTAAAATCTGCGAGCATTCAATAAACAGGAGAAGACAAAGCAATATGGGCTCTTGGTTAAATCAACAATAATGCTTATAAGATCCACTTCAACAATTTAATTATGGTCTTCTCCTACTGACCCCCAAAGAAAAAAAAGAAAAAAAAACTGTTTACATGGGAAAGCTCCCAACAAGCAAAAGAAGAACGGGAAATATTTTTGGGTTTCCTTTTTAATTATTACTACTACAGTAGAAAAAATAAACTACTACTAATTTTTTTGGTTTTTCTTAAGGTTTAACAAACACACAAGAAGAAAGCAGGAAAAAGAAACTAAACTAGCATGGATATTACAGAGAAAAAGTATGAGCACCGACATCTAGCAACAAGTGTGTGTGAACATAAATGTAATGTCGGTGAGAAATACGTACTCCCCCAAGCTTAGGCTTTTGGCCTAAGTTGGTCTATGGCCACGGCTGGCCTGGCGGATATCCATAATAATAGTTGTTGGGGTCATACTGCGACGAAGAATAGTTGGGATCATACTGATGTGCAGCGGTTATCGCCTGCTAAGCTGCAGCGTGGAGTCGAGCTGCCTCCGCTCTCCCCTCGTAATCTTCTGCCTCCTCTCTGGTAATAACATATCTTCTTTTTGTCTGTGAATCAAAGAAGGCAGGAGCAGGGAGAGTAATACGGAAAACACGTCGTTTACCAAAAATTAAACGATATAAGAGAGATGATTCAGGCCTCTCGACAAACTGGTGCGAAGCCATAGAGTTATAATCTAAATATGCAGGAGGCAACTCCGTATCACCCTCACGAATGTCTATCTCAAGAAAATGAGCTAAGCGGGTTGCATAAATTCCTCCAAAGAAATCTCCATTATGTCTATTATTATGCAACCTACGAGCTACAATGGCTCCCATATGATAAGATTGGTCTCATAACACAGCACTCCTAAGAATGCTAATATCAGGGACACACATGTGACATGCTTCATCCTTAGCATTTATGCATCTACCGATGAAGAGAGCAAAATAATGTATAGCAGGAAAGTGAATGCTCCCTATGGTAGCCTGCGTTATATCTCTAGATCCCCCCACAGTTATACTAGCAAGAAAGTTTCTAAATTCAGATTTAGGGGGATCCCTAACACTACCCCATGATGGAAGTTTGCAAGCAGAAGTGAAATCCTCTAAGTCCATGGTATAAGATTTGTCATAGAGATCAAACATGACTGAAGGAGAATTACGCGAAGATGAATACTCAAACCTCCTCACAAAGGAACTTGTGAGATCATGATACTGGGGGCATTTGTTAGCCTCAAAATCCTCAAGACCGGCATTGCGCAAATATGCTTTGAATTCTTCTTTAATTCCCGCACGGTCCATAAAATTTTCC